>NC_138778.1:105474507-105582007 GCF_965119305.1 Pelophylax lessonae
TTAAAATCCTTGCAATGTATATACAGTGCTCAGCAGAAATGCGACCCATCCCCCCCCCCCCCCCCCCCAACAGATTTGTCAGAAAACCTTTACTTTCCTCTCAGAATCAACATTTTCTATGGGATGCTATACTACAAAATACTCCCACAAATGCAGGCCATTGATTGCAACCAAGATTTGTTCATTTGCACACACAAAAAGTATTTTTCCTAACAAATTCATTCAGGACCATGTTGCAAAAATGAATACACCTCAATGAAAGTCTTAAGCCCCGTACACACGCAACGATTATCGGCCGACCGATCGTTCGTCTTTTGTCCAGAGTTGTGTTTTGTTGATTGGAATGTGCTTAGACTGCACACGAATTTTCTCGCCCAACAAAATTCTACTTCAGAAGTGATGTCATGTGTTGGTTTGCTTTCTTTGTGTTCTTTCTTCTCTGAGCATGCCCAGTCTTGCTCATTAGATTTTTCCCTGTCGAAATCTGTACTAACTGCACGAAAATCGGACGTGTTTTGACGGCGGACAAAAATTTTATAGTCTGCACACCAGATTTTTTTCGGCCGAAAAGTCGGTTGTCGGAAGCATCATACTAACAAGCCAAAAATCGGCAGATCGGTCGATGGACGAAAATTCCCTGCCGAATCTCGATGCGTGTGTACGAGGCTTTAGGAGCAAAGCTAAATTTTAGACAACAAAATCCTAATTAACAAGAATTCAACTACAGGTGAGTCTAATTATTCATTAACCACTTCAATACAGGGCACTTTCACCCCCTTCCTGCCCAGACCAATCTTCAGCTTTCAGCGTTCTCACACTTTGAATGATACTCAGTCATGCAACGCTGTACCCAATCAAATTTTTTTATCATTTTTTTTTTCACACAAATAGAGATTTCTTTTGGTAGTATTTAATCACCACTGGGTTTTTATTTTTTGCGATATAAGTGAAAAAAGAGCGAAAATTTTGAAGAAAAAAAAAATTTGTTTTAGTTTTTGTTATAAAATTTTGCAAATAAGTAATTTTTTTCAGAAATTTGGGCCAAAATATATACTTCTATATATATTTGATAAAAAAAAACCCCAAATGAGTGGATATTATTTAATCTGTGTGAAAGTTATAGAGTCTACAAGCTATGGTGCCAATCATTGAAAATTGATCACACCTAATCACACCTGATGTACCGACGGCCTATCTCATTTCTTGAGGCCCTGAAATGTCAGGAAAGTACAAATACCCCCCAAATGACCCCTTTTTGGAAAGTAGACAGTCCAGGGTATTTAATAAGAGGCATGGTGAATTTTTTGAAGTTGCAGTTCTTAGGAAAATGAAGAAATATTATTATTTTTTTTTACACAAAATTGTCATAATAACAAGTTATTTCTCACACATTGTATTGGCATACTTGTAATTACACCCCAAAATACATTCTGCTACTCCTCCTGAGTATGGCGATACCACATGTATGAGACTTTTACACAGCCTGGCCATATAAAGAGGCCCAACATGCAAAGAGCACCACATCTACAAGCATAAATTACACATATAATTTCCTAACAACCTATCCCAGTTTTGAAGGCCCTGGAGCACCAAAGCAATGTAATTACCCACAAAATGACCCCATTTTGGAAAGCAAACACCCCAACACATAATCTCTGATGAGCTGCAGATAGGTACTCTGGTACTCTGATGGGCTGCAAACAGGTAATTAGGGGTACACTGATCGGCTTTAGAAAGGTACTCAGGTACTCTGATGGGCTACAGAGAGGTACCTGGGTACTATGATGGGCTGAAGAGAGGTATTTGGGTACTCTTATGGGCTGGAGACAGGTACTCGGGTACTTTGATGGGCTGGAGAAGGGTACTTGGGTACTTTATTGGGCTGCAAATAGGTACTCAGGTACTCTGAAGGGCTGGAGACAGGTACTCGGGTACTCTGATGGGCTGGTGACAGGTACTCGGGTACTCTGATAACAGGTACTCGGGTACTCTGATGGGCAGGTGACAGGTACTTGGGTACTCTGATGACATGTACTCAGGTACTCTGATGGGCTGCAGAGAGGTACGTGGGTACTCTGAAGGACTAGAGACAGTTACTAGGGTAATCTAATGGGCTGCAGATAGGTACCCGGGCCCTCTGGGCTGGAGGCAGACACTTGGGTACTCTGGGCTGGAGACAGGTACTCGGGTACTCTGATGAGCTGGTGCCAGGTACTCGGGTACTTTGATGACAGGTATTCTGGTACTCTGATGACAGGTACTCGGGTACTCCGATGAGGGGTACTCTGATGACAGGTACATGGGTACTCTGATTACAGGTACTTGGGTACTCTGATGACAGGTACTCGGGTACTCCAATGACAGTTACCTCGGTACTTCAATGGAAGGTATTCCGGTACTCTGATGACAGGTACTCGGGTACTCTGATGGGATGGTAACAGGTACTTTGATGGGCTGGTGACAGGTACTTTGATGGGCTAGAGACATGTCCTCTTTATTGGGGGGCAATCGGTGTGTTTTAGTGTGCACTGTAATCGGTAACTAGCTGGTACCACAATCTCCTCCTCACACAGGATCGGTGTGAGGCGGAGAGCCCGGTAACAGCTAGTTACCGTGGTTTGTTGGCATTCTGTGACCAGCTGTGATTAGACTCTTTACCCTGATCGGGGATGGACTGTGTCAGAGTGACACTCTCCATCCCCGATCACTGCTCTGCATGCCCCTGGGGGTGTGCACAAGCGGCGTGCACAAGGACAGTGCATGTGGCCGGCTGTGATTTGACACAGCCGGTCACATGGTAAAGAGACATTTTTTACTTTCAATATATTTTTATTGGTTCATTTTTGACATAGTAGAAGCAATAACATGAATGAGAGCAGTACAAACAGTGTATTGTATAAAATTATTAACAACAAAAGTTGAACAGATCAGACATTAATGGTATTAATAATAAGACTCAGACTTGAATGTCTGGTAAATTATGGAGTGAATCAATTAAAAAAGAAGCGAGAATCCTCTGCCACCACCGGATGCCCCGAATGGGAACATAATGCGTCCATAGTAGAGATTGTATATCCAAACACACTTCTGCAAATTGGAGAAAATAAAATAATAACATAAAACAAGGAGCTTTAAACGAGTAACAATGGCCAACGTTAATGTTATTGTCCTCTAACAATTAAGGGGAAGGAGGGCAAGAGAAAGTGGAAAAAGTAGAAACCCAATCCCTAAATACAGTTTAGTGTAATATGCTAATGGCACAAAGTTTAGGGAGAGGCAGAAATAAGGGGAGGTAAGGAGATAGCAGAAAAATAAAAAGAACCAAGAATAGGATAGCGGAAGTGTACTCACTAGAGTAGAAATCGAAGAGTGAGAAAAATGCATAAAGGAAGAAAGAGAGAGATCAGGGTGGCTTAGGTTTTGTGGTGGGTTGAGAAAATAAGTGCTCAGCCTGAGATTGTAACATTCATAAAATTTGCCCAAGGTTCTCAGATTGCTTCAAATTTGTCAGATGAGTTGTCAAGTTGGCTAACCATCTTCTCTTGACCCATGATCCAAGAAATCTTTCTCTTGGCTCCAGTGAATGACACATAGGATTGTTTCCATGAGCTGGCAATGGTTAACTTAATACCCATTAACCTAAAGTGAATTAGCCTTTGAGTATTTTTAGGAGCGATTCCTACTGGCGCATTGAGTAGGTCCATTTGGGGGACATACTTATTGGAATGTCTGTGACTTTACGGAGCAAAAGGATTTATTCCAAAAGTTCCTTATTTTGAGACAGCTCCACTATGGGTGCAGCATGTCCCCAAAGAGGTCACATCCTCTGAAGAAGACCGAGGAAGAAGATGGGTAGATTTTAGCCAGTGTAGATGGTACCAAGTACCGGCGCATTAGGACTTTTAGATTTGCTTCAGCTAATGTCACGTTTAACATGCCTTTAGTAGCTCTGGTTACATCTCTATGCCATTCCTCAGGAGACCATTCGAAAGCCAAGTCGGATTTCCATGCTAGCATATAATGGGTTTTGGATTGGTCCGAGGAGAGCGAACTGTATATGACCGATATTCCTCCCCTCTGCTCCGTATCCTGGCCACACCAGCATTCCTATGGAGTAATAGTTGGGGGTTGAGTTTCAGAGTTACAGAGCTTGTGTAGAAAGTGGGAAATTTGTGCAAATCTAAATTTCTCTATATTAGGCATGTCAAGCTTTTTGATGCAGTATGTTTCAGTTATTGGGCCGGATGGTAGAAAAAAGTGTCAAACTCTATAAAGTCCTTTGTCTAACCACCATTTAAAGAAATGGATATCTATTTCTGGAGGGAACAGGGGATTAAAAAAAATATGGGCTAGAGGTTTTATAGGAAACTAGTCCAGCATGATTCCTAAGGGAGTCCTATATTGCAAAAGAATGAGAGAGGGTTGGCGCCATAATCGAGGGTCTTGCTTAAGGAGGGCACCATAACAGGTAGTCTAAAGTGTAGCGTGGGACGGTTTGTCCTTCTATGGTTATCCAGTCCGGGATGCCCGATTTTCTTTAGACCTCAGAAAGTTGAGCTAAATGGGCTGCATGGTAGTACCAGGCCAAATTAGGAAGGCCAAGACCCCCTTCATTACGAGAACGAAAGAGGACCTTTTTAGATAAATGATAGCCCTTTGAACCCCAGATGAATTTAATGATTTTGGATTGGAGGCAATTCAGGAAATCCTTGGGGACTAAGATTGGAAGGGATCTAAAGAAGTAAAGAATCTGAGGGAGCAGAGTCATCTTCACTGAGTTAATACGACCTAGCCAAGACAATTCTAAACGGTTCCATTTAGCTATGTCTGAGCCCAATTTTATCACTAAAGGGGGGTAGTTGCTCCTAAAAAGTTTGAGCCGGGACGATGCATGCATCAGTGACACTATCCCTCTAGTCTTCCTGCTGGAGCACATGCTTCATGGAATTATGGACAAGGCACTTGAGGCAGAACAGCGGGTAGAAGAGGAGGACTTCCTTTCCTTACAAGGCCCCCTTTATGCAGATGTCATTCTTTTGGGGCGACAAAACACACAGGAGCAACAAGAGGTAGAGGAGGAGGGTTGTGGCAGCATGGATGTAGAGCAGTGCTCCCCAACATTTTTATCGCCGCAGACCGGTCAACGTTTCATAATTTTTCTGTGGCCCGCTGAGGGGGGGGGGGCAACGTCAATGCAGAGTGCCCACAGCGTGCCCCCAATCAATGCACAGTGCCCACAGCATGCCCCCAATCAATGCACAGTGCCCACAGCATGCCTGCCCCCAATCAATGCAGAGATGCCAGCGTGCCCCCATTCAATGCAGAGAGACCATCGTTCCCCACTTTCAATGCAGAGATGCCAGCGTTCCCCCCGTGAGACCAGTGCACTTACCTCACAGCAGATTCTCTTCAGTCCCCTGGTGTCCTCGAGTCCTCAGTCCTCCCGCCTCCTCCTCGGCCAATGGCATGAGTTTTGTCTTTCGGCCAATCAGGAAGCGGGAGGACCCGCTCCCTGATTGGCCAGGAGGAGGATCTGTGTGACAATAGCGAATTTTCATTCGCTATTGTCACACAATGGGCGGGGTGGGGCGCAGAGTGCTCTGCGCCCAGGCTGCCACAGTAAAATAGTTTAAAGTTCCTTGGGGTGCCTGGTACCGTTTGATCCACGGACCGGTACCGGCCCACGGCCCGGGGGTTGGGGAACACTGATGTAGAGGATAGCATACAGCAGTCTTCAAGCGATGGTTATCATTCCCCAGAAACCCCAGGAGTTGTTTGTGGCTGGGGAGAGGTTTCCCCTGACAACGTCATCCTTAGTGACCCAGAGGACTCAGAATCTCATGCCTCATTAAACTTACGCTGCATGGGGTCCCTGATTCTGCAAAGCCTGCGAAAGGACCAGAAGATTTGATTAGGATTAGACACCACAAACACCCAAGGCCCAATTTTTCTGCACCTGTATGACAAGTACATGCGATTTTAAATATGTATGGAATTTTTACCAGCAGGGCTAATTTCTGCGCCCAGCAAGAGTAACTGAGCTGAGTTCTCTATATGTGTACTGTTTAGATCCGACTTTCTCCAACTCTTTACCCCAGAAGGACCCTAAGGGGCTGTATGCACAACAACATGCATAAAAATGCTGGAACAATAGATGTGCATTGCCTTCCATTGACATTCATTGACTTGTGTTTCTATGCAGACTGAATTTCCATGTGTTTTGCAGGTTATTACCTCTGACATCACTTCCTTTCTTTTGGGGTTGTGGGAAAAAGTGAGAGCGAGAGAGGAAGATTTTTTTTCTTCTTTTTTTTTGGAGAGACAAACAGGATTTCTAATATAACAGCTCTAATCATTGTGATTGCTCCTGCTATATTGTGGAAAAAACAGCTGACCCGCCCCCTCTGCTATGAGCTGACTCCTCTGTATGGAGAAATGTTAGCACACCCCTCCCCCACTCCCATTGCTTAACCACCTCCCACCGGGCCACTGTACATATACGGCCGGGTGGGAGTCTCGTCCTTCTGATCGGACGTTCCGGAACGTCCTTCAGAAGGAGCGAGATCGCGCCGCCGTGGGCACGCGCAGCGGCGCGATCTCGATGTGCCTGTGTCCCTCGGACACAGAGCAACAAGATGCGGCAGGAGGGCCCTGTGATTGGCCCTCCTGATCACATGACGGCTGTGTCCAATTACAGCTGTCATGTAACGTAAACACAGCCGTTGTAATGGCTTCAATCTCTTCTCCTCCTGACAGATCCTGTCAGTGAGGAGAAGAAGAGAGGATCGATTCTGCAGCCGGGGGGGATCAGTGAGTATTTCTAATTACTCACTGATCACAGGGGGGGGGGGGTCTGTGCTGGTAATCAGAACATTGATTACCAGTGCAGCCCTGGGAGGGGGGGTGCCACTAGAGCCACCAGGGATGCCCACCCATGACCACCAGGAATGCCCACCATGGCCACCAGGGATGGCAAACAGGGCTCAGAGAGCCTGCCAGTGGTGCCCTCCCTATCAGTGCTGCCCACCAATGCCATCTATCAGTGCTGCCCACCAGTGCCCATTATTGCCATCTATCAGTGCCGCCCACCAGTGCCCATTATTGCCCACCAGTGCTGCCTATCAGTGTACATCAGTGCCGCCCATCAGTGCCGATCTGTGCCGCACATCAGTGCCGATCTGTGCCGCACATCAATGCCACCCATCAGTGCCCATCAGTGCCGCCGATCAGTGCCCATCAGCGCTGCCTATCAGTGCCCATCAGCGCTGCCTATCAGTGCCCATCAGCGCTGCCTATCAGTGCCCACCAATGCTTCATATCAGTGCTATCTATCAGTGCCACATATCAGTGCCCATCAGTGCTGCATATCAGTGCTACCTATCAGTGTCCATCAGTGATGCATATCAGTGCCACCCCATCAGTGTCTTCTCATCAGTGCCTGTCAGTGCGGCATCATCAGTGCAGGAAAAAAACTTATCTATTTACAAAATTTTATAACCTAAGCAAAAAAACTTTTTTTTTTTTTCAAACATTTCCGTCTTTTTTTATTTGTGCACCAAAAAAGAAAAAACCTGGCGGTGATCAAATACCACCAAAAGAAAGCTCTATCTGTGGGGAAAAAATGACACAAATTTGGTTTAGGTACAGTGTTGCATGACCGCGCAATTGTCATTCAAAATGCAACAGTGCTAAAAGCTGAAAATTGGTCTGGGAAGGAAGGGGTTTAAGTGCCCGGTATTGAAGTAGTTAAAGCGGACTCCACTTTTTAGGGAAGAAGTGCTGACATGACCCCTCCCCCCATTCTCTCTACTGTAAGCTGACTCCTCAATGGAAAGCCCCTGACCCCTCCCCCTTGACCTGCACTGCCCCCTCTGCTTTATTTGAATCCTCTGTGTAGAGAAATGCTGACACACCCCTCCCCCTTTGCATTGAGCTGGGTCCTATGTGTAATGAAATGTTGGCATCTGCTTTGAGATTCTTTATATGTAGGAATGTTGGCACACCCCTCCCCCACTCCCTCTCCTGTCAGCTGATTCCTATATGTAGAGGGGAAATGCTTTCTTTCATCCCCTCCCCCACTCCCATTGCTTCAAGCTGAGTTCACTGTACAGAGGAGAAGTGCTGACCTCACCCCTCCCCCAATATCTCTGCTGTGAGCTGAAACTTCGATGTAGAAAACCTCTGATACGCCCCTCCCCCCGCACCTCCCTCTCTCCTGTCAGTGAATTCCTCTATGTAAAAGGGAAATTCTTTCTTTCTTACCCCTCCCCCACTCTCCACTGCTTAGACGTTATTGACCTGACCCCTCCCCCATTATCTGAGTCTTCTGTGTAGAGAAGTTCTGACATGCTCCTCCCCCCACTTCCTCTCCTGTCAGCTGATTCCTGTATGTAGAGGGGAAATGTTTTCTTTCCTACCCCTCCCCCACTCCCATTGCTTCAAGCAAATGAGTCTACTCTTTAGAGGAGAAGTACTGACCTGACCCCTCCCCCATTATCTCTGCTCTGAAATAAATATATCTGACACGCCCCTCCCCCTGCACCTCCCCCTTTGCATTGAGCTGAGTTCTATGTGGAGAAAAATGTTTGCACTCCCCTCCCCCACTTCCTCTCCTGTCAGCTGATTCCTGTATGTAGAGGGGAAATGTTTTCTTTCATCCCCTCCCCCACTCCCATTGCTTCAAGACCTGTGATCCTATATAGAAGTATCATAGGGGCTCTGGGATTATTCCAGAGAGAAGAACGGTCAGCTGTGTTTACAACAGCTAATCGTCCTTCTCTCTCATCGGTGAGCGATCGCGGGGGGGCGGAGGCAATCGGAGCCCCCGCTACCTAGCAGCAGGCGCTCGACGTAGGGCTACATCGGTTCGCGCAGGAGGGGGTGCCTGCTGTAGTATATCTATGGTGGGCGGTCCATAACAGGTTAAAGAAGAAGTGTTGAACTGACCCCTCCCCCATTCTCTCTGCTGTGAGTCCTCTGTGTAGAGAAATGTTGGCACACCCATCCCCCACTCCCCCTCCTCTCAGCTGATTTCTATATGTAGAAGGGAAATACTTTCTTTCATCCCCTCCCCCATTCTCATTGCTTCCAGCTGACTCCACTGTATAACTGTTTGCTAGAGTTCTGTGTAGATCAGCCTTTCTCTAACTCTTTACCCCATAGGGGCACTAAGGGCCTGATTGTACATCGACATACATAAAAATGCTGCAATAATGGATGTGCATTGCCTTCCAATGACACACACTATATTACCAAAAGTATTGGGACGCCTGCCTTTACTCACACATGAACCTTAATGGCCTCCCAGTCTTAGTCCATAGGATTCAATATTAAGTTGGCCCACGCTTTGCAGCTATAACAGCTTCATCTCTTCTGGGAAGGCTGTCTGCAAGGTTTAGGAGTGTCTATGGAAATGTTTGACCATTCTTCCAGAAGCGCATTTGTGAGTTCAGGCCCTGATGTTGGAGAGAAGGCCTGGCTTGCAATCTGTGCATTAATTCCTCCCAAAGGTGTTCTATCAGATTGAGGTCAGTCAAGTTCCTCCACCCCAAACTCCCTCATTCATGTCTTTATAGACCTTGCTTTGTGTACTGGTCCAAACCATTTGGTGGAGGGGGAATTATGGTGTGGGGATGTTTTTCATGGGTTGGGCTTGGCCCCTTAGTTCCAGTGAAGGGAACTCTTAAGGTGTCAGCATACCGAGACATTTTGGACAATTTCATGTTCTCAACTTTGTGGGGACAGTTTGTTGATGGCCCCTTCCTGTTCCAAAATGACTGCACACCAGTACACAAAGCAAGGTCCATAAAGACATGGATGAGAGAGTTTGGGGTAAAGGAACTTGACTGGCCTGCACAGAGTCCTGACCTTAACCCGATAGAACACCTTTGGGATGAATTAGAGCAGTGATTGTGAGCCAGGCCTTCTCTCCAACATCAGTGCCTGACCTCACAAATGCGGAACTGGAAGAACGGTCAAACATTCCCATAGACACTCCTAAACCTTGCAGACAGCCTTCCCAGAAGAGTTGAAGCTGTTATAGCTGCAAAGGGTGGGCCAACTCAATATTGAACCCTGCAGACTAAGACTGGGATGCCATTAAAGTTCATGTGTGAGTAAAGGCAGGCGTCCCAATACTTCTGACAACATAATGTACACTGACTTGTGATTTCATGCAGACGGAATTTCCATGTGTTTTGCAGGTTATTACCTCTGACATCACTTCCTTTCTCTTCCTTTCTCATTTGGGGGTTGTGAGAAGGAGTGAGATAGAGAGAGGAAGACATTTTTATTTTGGGGAGGGATTGGCAAACAGGATGTCTAGTATAACCGCTCTAATTGTGATTGGTCTAGCTAGACTGAGCAGAAAACAGCTGACACGCCCCTCCCCTGCACTTCCCCCTCTGCTGTGAGCTGACTCCTCTGTATAGAGAAATGTTGGCACACCCCTCCCCCACCCCTCTGCTGTCATCTGATTCCTATATGTAGAGGGAAAATGCTTTCTTTCATTCCCCTCCCCCACTCCCATTGCATCAAACTGACTCCACTGTTTAGGGAAGTGCAGAGCTGACCCCTCCCCCATTATCTCTGCTGTAATGTGAACCCATAATCTAAAAACATGGTGACACGCCCCTTCCCTGCACTTCCCCCTCTGCTCTGAGCTGAGTCCTCTGTATATAAAAGTGATGACACGCCCTCCCAGGGGTGGTGCAAAGATTTCTGACATCCTAGGTGAAACCTAACTTTGCTGTTCCCCCATTGGCTCCGCCCCTGACTCAACCCCATACATTTAGTATTTCTCCGCCTGTGTCAGGAGGCGGCGCTATACAGGAAGCAACGGCTCTGCCTCTTCTACTGCTAGTCTGTGTGTTATCCAGTTACTGTCAGGATCCCTATGTACAGGGTGTAAGGATCCCTATGTACGGGGTGTAAGGATCCCTATGTACAGGGTGTAAGGATCCCTATGTACAGGGTGTAAGGGTCGCTATGTACAGGGTGTAAGGATCCCTATGTACAGGGTGTAAGGATCGCTATGTACAGGGTGTAAGGGTCGCTATGTACGGGGTGTAAGGATCCCTATGTACAGGGTGTAAGGATCGCTATGTACAGGGTGTAAGGATCGCTATGTACAGGGTGTAAGGATCGCTATGTACAGGGTGTAAGGATCGCTATGTACAGGGTGTAAGGGTCGCTATGTACAGGGTGTAAGGATCGCTATGTACAGGGTGTAAGGTTCCCTATGTACAGGGTGTAAGGGTCGCTATGTACAGGGTGTAAGGGTCGCTATGTACAGGGTGTAAGGTTCCCTATGTACAGGGTGTAAGGATCGCTATGTACAGGGTGTAAGGATCGCTATGTACGGGGTGTAAGGATCCCTATGTACAGGGTGTAAGGATCGCTATATACAGAGTGTAAGGATCCCTATGTACAGGGTGTAAGGATCGCTATGTACAGGGTGTAAGGATCGCTATGTACAAGGTGTAAGGATCGCTATGTACAGGGTGTAAGGATCGCTATGTACAGGGTGTAAGGATCGCTATGTACAGGTTGTAAGGATCGCTATGTACAGGGTGTAAGGATCGCTATGTACAGGGTGTAAGGATCGCTATGTACAGGGTGCAGAGATGTATAGTAACGAAGTAGAACTACTTAAGTACTGTACTTAAGTACCGAAATGCGGTATCTGTACTTTTCTAGAGTAGAATTTTTTTCTCCTACTTCTACTTTTACTTCACTACATTTTTTCGATGATTTCTTTTTTTTCAAATATGAAATTTATTCAGGATTTTCAAACAATACATACATTTATCATTTTAGTATAATGGCTATCTCTATTACAATAATTATCGTTACACCTTTTCTTTTATATCTTATTTATCCTATAATCCTGTACTTTTTCCCACTTTTTTCCATTTCCCTCCCCTACCCACCCTAAAACAACAAAAAAAAAAAAAATATATTTATTTTAATCTAAACCCCTTTGATCCACGGCTGTCGATTAGGAGAACTCGTCTTCACCTCAAACCTATTCCTCCTCCCTTACCTTATAACAAATTGTTTCCCTCCTCAGAAACCATAAAATGATTCCATGGATCCCAAATTTTCTTGTATTTCTCCTGTCTATTTTGTGCAGAAGCAATTAACTCTTCCATTCTTCTAATTTCTTCTACTCTATTTGTCCATTCTGCTAGTGAGGGTGGTTGTATTTTTTTCCAGTTACCTGGGATGCATGCTTTAGCCGCATTAACCAGGTAGGGAATAACAGAGCTTTCATATCTCCTTACCGGTATGTCTGATAAGTGTAACAAAAAAAATGCCGGGTTTTCTTCTATTTTATATTCCGTAAATTTCTGTATAATATTCCTAACCCCTCTCCAGAATGGTCTTATATCAGAACAGGTCCAGAAGATATGATAAACAGTGCCTATTTCTTTTCTGCATCTCCAACAATTATTTGTTTCCCTCGGAAACCAAGCATGCATTTTCTTGGGTGTAATGTACCATCTTGTTATAACCTTATAATTCAGCTCCTGAATCTTCGTACATCTAGCTGTCTTAAAGGCAAGTTTCACTATCCTCTGGACCTGCTCCTCCGACAAATCCCTCTCCAGATCTCTTGCCCACTTTTCCACCCATGGGAGCTGCGGTTGTTCCTCTGGGTTTATTAACATGTCATAGCTAATCGATAGTGTACGCAACATATTTCCTGATTTTACGCAATAATTTTCAAATCTTGTTAATATTCTACCAAAGCTACTCGGGTTTGATATTGAGGCCAGATAATGATGTAATTGGACCGCTTGCCAGAAGGGTATATCAAATGGTCCATTTCTATCAGCCAGTTGATTAACTGTGGGCCATTTGTTTTGTATTAGAAAAGACGAGGCTTGTTCCTGCTTCCTTTCCCTCAATGTTGAAAACTGTCTAGTATCTAGGCCCGGGATGAACTGAGGGTTCCCCAGAATCGGGAACAAAGGTGATTCTTTCCCTGTCAGCTTATTATATGTGTTTGATTGTGTACATACTCGAAGTGTGTTTCCAATTATTGGGTGTTGTTTCAGACCTTTAGGCAGTGATTCGTAGCACCACATAGCTCTTTTCAGGTCTACTTCCGTTTGGGCCTGTTCGATTTGTACCCATACTTTGTTTTCCGATTGATGCCACCAATCTAATATTCTGCTCACCTGTGCTGCCTGATAATATATGTAAACGTCAGGAAATGCCAACCCACCCCTCTTCTTTGGTAAGGTTAAAGTTCTACGTGCTATTCTGGGTTTTTTACGGGACCATATATATTTCAGAAATAGGGAATGTGTTGCCTTAAAAAAGGCCCTTGGAATTTTCACCGGTAATGCTCTTATCAGGTAAAGGAATTTTGGTAAGATCGTCATCTTCACCAGATTACATTTACCGAACCAGGAATGGAGACCTCCCTGCCACTGTTCCAATAGCTTCCTAGTCATTTTCAACAAAGGTGGGAAATTTAAGTCATAGACTTGTGATATTTTTGCCGGTATATATGTCCCTAAATACTTTACTGCTTCCTCCTTCCATTTAAAGCCGAAGTTGCTTTTCAATAGGTTAATTTGGGATACAGGCATCCCCACCCCCATCGCTTCTGATTTCCCATAATTAATTTTCAAATAAGACATGGTCCTAAATTTTTTGAATTCCTGTATCAGGTTCGGCAGCGAAATACCGGGGCTAGACAAAGAAAATAATAGGTCATCTGCGTAAGCCGCTATCTTATATTGTCTCCCCTTTAACTCTACACCTTTAATATTTTGATTTAGTCTGACCCTACACAAGAAAGGCTCTACTGTCAAAGCAAATAACAGGGGCGACAGTGGACACCCCTGTCTTGTACCATTCCTTATTGGGAAAGCATCTGACAGAAGCCCGTTGACTTTCACCCTTGCCGTTGGTTCTGTGTATACTCTAGCTATTCTATCCAACATGACCTCTCCTAATCCGATGTATCCGAGCACCGAGAACAAAAAGGGCCATCCCACCCGATCAAATGCCTTCTCAGCGTCCGTGCTCAGGACTACACAGGGTATTTCTTTTTCCTTCACTACTTGTATTAAGTTCAATATTCTTGTAGTATTGTCTCTTGCTTCCCTCGATCTTATGAAGCCTACCTGGTCAAGCTGAACTATACTTGGGAGGATGCTTGCTAGTCTATTTGCTAAAATTTTAGTATACAGCTTTAGGTCTACATTTAATAAGGATATAGGCCTATAGCTGCTACATTGTGCAGGGTCCTTACCTTCTTTTAATATTAGTGAAATGTGAGCTGTAAGAGTATCCCTGGGCAGGTTACCCTCTATATCTACTGCGTTATACAATTTTTCCATATAGGGACCTAAGATGTGAATCAAAGTCTGGAAATAGCATGTTGTCAGGCCATCAGGTCCGGGTGCCTTCCCTTGTTTCATTGTTTTTAGTGTTTGCTGTATCTCCTCTATAGTGATCCTCGTCTCTAAATACTCTCGATCTTCCTCCTTTAATTTAGGTAATTGCGATTGTGCTAAGTAACTTTCCATATCTTCTTGCCTAGGCGACGTTTCTTTTAAATTGTATAACGCAGAATAGTAGTTTTCAAATTCCTCTAATATTTGTGCTGGCAGTGATTTCTTAATGCCTTTAGCTGTAGTAATGTGGGGTATATATGACCTTGATTTCTGCCTTTGAATGGATCTAGCCAGCGCTTTTCCACATTTGTTACCGGATTCATAGTTTAGCTTATGCCCTTTTTGTATTGCGGCCTTCGCTTTATACTGCAAAAGGTCTGTTATTTGCCTTCTGACTAACTTTAATTCTGCTATTGTTTTATCTGCAGTGCTTTGTTTATGCTCTATCTCTAAAATTCTGAGTTTTTCCAAAAGTTGTGACAGCTGTTTATTCCTTTCCCTCTTAATGCGTGATCCATGTTTAATAAAAATGCCTCTAACTACTGTCTTGTGCGTCTCCCATAACGTTCCTATACTACAGCTAGGCCGATCGTTTATCTCGAAAAAGACTTTCATCTCTTCCTCTACTTCTTTTAATATCTCCTCTCTCTGTAGCAAGCTCTCATTTAGCCTCCACACATTCCCCCTCTGAGTAGGGTTTGTTCCTAGGCTATATATTAACGTTATAGGTGCATGATCAGACCACGTAATACTTTCTATTCCAGTTTCTTTCACCGCCTGAAGCTGGCCATGAGGTATAAAGAAAAAGTCTATTCTGGAATAATTCCTGTGTGGTGTCGAGTAAAATGTGTAGTCCTTTTCAGCTGGATGTTGTAGGCGCCAGACCTCAATCAGTTGGGCATCATATAAAGCCTTTAAAATCCTTTTATTCATTCCCCCTGTAAGTGTTGAGGACCCTGATGAAGTATCCATTTTTGGTGACATTGGTACATTAAAGTCCCCACCTATAATTAATTGGCCCTCTGTAAAACTTACCAATTCCCCTAAAGTTCTGGATATAAACCTGTCTTGTCGGTTATTCGGAGCATACACCGTTGCCATTGTTACTTGTATATCGCCAATTCGTCCTTTAACAAATAGAAACCTCCCCTCAGGGTCCTGAACACTATCTTGCAGGGTCCATGGGATCTCGTTTGCTATTAGTATAGACACCCCCCGTGACTTTGATTTTGAATACGTGGAATGATATACATATGGGAAGTGTTTATTTTTTAAAAAGGGTAATTTATCTGTCCTAAAGTGTGTCTCCTGTATAAATGCAACACTGGTGCGTAGACGTCTTAACTCTGCTACTAGCATATGTCTTTTCTCTGGTACATTTAGCCCTTTGACGTTATATGAGACAATTTTTAAATCCTCCATCGACAGCCGTGGATAAAAAAAAAAAAAAAAAAAAAAAAAAAAACCCCCCTCCCTCTCCCTCAGATGACGTGTAAGAGAGACCGGTCTTACACTAAAGGCCGCTTCTCTCTCCCGTCACCTTGGATAAATATTTTATCCCTATTTCACACGGCACTTTATAGGTGCCACCTGTGTGACTTTCTCCGTGGGTCTATATGCCCCGGAGTGTTTCTCTGCGGGCTCTCTCGCGCCCCCTCCCGCTCAATCTATCTTCAACCTTTCAATTTATGAAGCCCAAGCCGGATTCCTTTCTCTCTAAGTATAACAGCCCCTAACTTCAACATAATGATGCAAAAAAAATAGTTACAACGTGGGAGGGGGGGGGGGGGGGGGGGAAGAAGAGAAGAGAGGAGAAAGCCAAAAAAAAAAAAAAAAAATTTTTTTTCTCTTTGCTCTCTCCTCTTCCTCCCTCTCCCCCCTCCTGGCTATGGTAGGCAGCGGGCGAGGACACTTAAATATATCTTCCCTCACCCCCCGCTCCCACATGCTTCCTCCTCCCCCCTTTCTAGGCCCCAACTCCAGAGAGACAGCAATTCCCTTTCCTCTCTTCCTCCAATTATCTTGTGGATAGGAGATTCTCCTGAACCTCTTCACATTTCCCCCACCCACCTCTCCCCCTCATTAGGGGAGAACAGAGGGTAAAAGGCGGCAGCCGGGGGAGGAGGGGGAGGGACCCCCGAGCAACTGGAGCTCAGCCTAAACCAGCTTTATAGCATCGGTAGACACCATCCCATATTTGAACTTGCTTCTGATTTCCCTCCCCCTCCTCCCCACCTATGCCCCCGCTCAGCCTCTCCCCCAGTCCCCTCAAAAAAAAAAAAAAAAAAAAAAAAACCCCACAAGGTAAATATATAGCTATACAACAATATCTATCAGCGCTCTTGCTCAAGTTGTTTAGAACAGTTGTACTGCAGTTAATTAGCATATATTAATCAAAACAAAACCGAATGTGCTGGATCAAAAAGGGGGATTCTCTTTTCTTTTCTCTCCCTCTTCCTCCTTCTCTTTGTCGAGAAAAAAAAAAAAAAAAAAAAAAAAAGGGATTTAATAAATAGGTCTTGTGTAATCAAAATATAGGAGAGGTCCAAAAAAGAACCATCCTTTAAGTGGAGAAAAAAAGGGAAATTTTATCTTATGTGATCAAAATACAGGGGAAGGTCTAACAACAGTACCCTCCTTAAAGTGAAAAAAAAAAAAAAAAAAAAAGGAATTTAATATTTAAGTCTTGTGTAATCAAATTATAAGGGAGGTCCAAAAAAGAACCATCCTGGAAGTGGAAAAAAGGGAAAAAAAAAAAAAAAAAAAAAAAAAAAAAGGGAAATTTTTATCTTATGTGACCAAAATACAAGGGAAGGTCTAACAACAGTACCCTCCTTTAAGTGCCCCAAGAAAAAAAAAAAAAAAAAAAAAAAAAAAAAAAAGGAAAAAAAAGGGGGGGGGGAAACAATAAGACCAAAAAAAAAACGCAGTTCAAAGGGTATATTATTCCTCAAAACTTTCGGGCGAAAATGAGGGATAAGCGACAGTACTTAGATCACTCAGGGGAAATCCACAGCTTTTACGGTTATTCGGGGTCTACTCCTCTCTCTTCTTGCTGTTGTAAGTACTCCATGCCTCTCTCCCACGGAATTCGGCCTAACCAGTTTATCACCTCTATCGGATCCGTCTCTATGAATCGGAAAAAAGCCCCTCTATCTTGATAGGTTTTAAGGTTAAAATAGCGGCCATTTCTACGGAAAGTCACAGAGAAGGGGAACCCCCATCTATATGTACACCCCGCCTTCTTCGCCAGATCCAGCAGGGGTCTTATAATAGCTCTTCTCCGTAGCGTTCCTTTGGATAAATCTGAATATATTTTCACTGGCATTCCTTCCACTAATATATCCCCAATTTCCCACGCTGCTCTCAGTATGGATTCCTTATGCGTATAGCGGTGTATCCTACAAATCACATCTCTTGGTCTCATTAATTCCATTCTTCTAGTGCCGGGGACTCTGTGTATCCTCTCAATTTCAAAGTTTTCAGGGTATTTTTCTTTTAACACTTGTTTAAAAATCCCTGTCGCTATCCCCTCCAATTTTTCACTGCTTACGGTCTCCGGTATCCCCCGTAATCGCAGGTTACTACGGCGACTCCTGTTCTCTATGTCTTCTAATTGCAGTTGTATTTTATCTTCCATTTCTCTCTGGGTGTCATTTTTTGCCTCTAATGCTACTAATCTTTCTTTTATTTGGCTGGTGGTGGCTTCCTGTTCTGCTAAGTGAGTTTTCATGTTTTGTAAGTCCTTTTTAACTCCTTGTAGTTCCTGACGCTGTTTTTCCTCCAGCCTGTTTATCATTTTTTCAATGTCTACCTTTGTTGGTAATACTTGTAGCATTTTTTTAAGTTCAGAGATCTGTGTGAAAGACCGTGTAGGGGTACTTGGAGCTGACGACTCTCCTTGTCTAGAACCTGGGCTATTTACACTATTCTCTGAAGTAGGGGAAGTGAGCAAGGAGTTGGGCTGGTCACCAGCATCTGAGCTTACTGATGCCATTTTTGCCCCTTTAACCGAATTCTGACTGTTGGTAAAAAATCGACCTATTTCACCTTCCAACTTGCTTGTATTTGTCTTTTCTGTATTTTTCTTTCCTTTCCTCCTCTTAGTGAGGGTCATCCTTTCCTGCCCTTCTCCTGTATCCACCGTATGAGGACCTTTTATTCTCCCGGTATACTATTCACGTAATTCTAGAGAGACAAATTTCTAGCCACTGATACCAGACTCTTTCCGAACTTAGCCTATTTTAGCTCATTCCCCCACTCTTTTAAAGTGTATAGCCCTCGACAACAGGAACACACAGTATATTACTTTCACTTTAGTTCCACATTACACAGACCCCAGTACTCACGAGACCAGATCTCTCCCGAGGATCCACTTTTGTCAGCCGTATTGCTCCTGTCCTCTGTGAACTTACTCCTTTTTACAGTTCTTTACCTAAGGGGCTATTGCTCCCCTTATCCTCTTAATTGTGTGGCTTTTCAGGCGGGGTTACCAGGGTTTTCAGGGGATTCGTGGCTACCAGGCTGTATCTGGGGATCTTGGCCCCGCGGTTCCGCTTCCCTCCTCTCAGCCAATAGTATTGTGCCTGGCTGCTCCGGCCGACGAGACCTTCCCGGATCTAATGCCTACCGCTTTGCACTTCGGCTTTCCTTTGCTACCAGGGCAGAGCTGGTGGATGCCGCGAGGCAGGTGGCGGTACCGTTCCGCGTCTACCGTACTCGCGGGAAGACCCGCCGATCCGTTCTTCCTGTCCCCCGTCCCGCCGCTACTTCCTTTCTCCACCCGCTCCGTGGGACCTCCTTGCGAGGGCGGTTTATCCGAGGGTTGGAAGTCTGCTATCCCTCCTTAACTGGCTGGCTTGGCTTCAGCGTCTCTGGAAGCTCGAGCGGGGAGAGGTGCGCGCCACAGCTGAGAGCCTCGCAGAGCACACTCACATGGCTACTTCCGGGCACGCCCCCCTTTTTTTGTGTATATTGATGTACAATCAGGCCCTTAGGGTCCCTATGGGGTAAAGAGTTAGAGAAAGGCTGATCTACACAGAACTCTAGCAAACAGTTATACAGTGGAGTCAGCTTAGCAAAGAGAGTGGGGGAGGGGATGAAAGAAAGTATTTCCCTTCTCAGAGATGTATAGTAACGAAGTAGAACTACTTCACTACTGTACTTAAGTACCGAAATGCGGTATCTGTACTTTCCTAGAGTAGAATTTTTTTCTCCTACTTCTACTTTTACTTCACTACATTTTTTCGATGATTTCGATACTTCTACTCAAGTATTTTTTTTTTTGTGCTGCATAGTTACTCGTTACTTTTAAAAAAATTACCACTGCCAGAACAGTAGATGGCAGGTTGCATAAAGCTCAAAAAAATGTGTATAATGTCATTTGTAAATCAGCGCATACGAAAATAAAGGCTGTGTATAATAAAAGCTGCTATACCAAATCTTTCCAATAAAAAGAAAATATGAAACAAACAAATAAATGGTGCTACAGCGCTTAAAGTGCATCAAGAAACTACTAACAAACACCGGTTAATCATTTGAATAAATCATTTGAAATAATAAAAACAATATGATGTTCATACTTTTGACTTCTTTCTTTAATAACTACATAACACAGTACTTGTACTTCTACTTTCAGTACTTGAGTAGAAATTTTTTTTCAAAACTACTGGTACTTTTTACTTTTAGTACTTAAGTAGCAATTTTTTTGAAAAAACTACTTGCAATACTTAAGTAAAAAAAATGTTGAATACTTTAGTACTTCTACTTAAGTAACTTTTTCTGCGAGCACTTCCACTTCTACTCAAGTAATTTTTTGATCGAGCACTTGTACTTTTACTCAAGTAGAAATTTCGAGTACTTTATACAAGTCTGACAGGGTGTAAGGGTCGCTATGTACAGGGTGTAAGGATCGCTATGTACAGGGTGTAAGGATTGCTATGTACAGGGTGTAAGGATCCCTATGTACAAGGTGTAAGGATCCCTATGTACGGGGTGTAAGGATCCTTATGTAGAGGGTGTAAGGATCCCTATGTAGAGGGTGTAAGGATCGCTATGTACAGGGTGTAAGGATCGCTATGTAGGGGTGTAAGGATCGCTATGTACAACGTGTAAGGATCGCTATGTAAAGGGTGCAAGGATCGATATGTACAGGGTGTGAGGAACGCTATGTACAGGGTGTAAGGATCCCTATGTACGGGGTGTAAGGATCCCTATGTACAAGGTGTAAGGATCGCTATGTAAAGGGTGCAAGGATCGATATGTACAGGGTGTAAGGATCCCTATGTACAGGGTGTAGGGATCCCTATGTACAGGGTGTAAGGATCGCTATGTACAGGGTGTAAGGATTGCTATGTACAGGGTGTAAGGATCGCTATGTACAGGGTGTAAGGATCCCTATGTACAGGGTGTAAGGATCGCTATGTACGGGGTGTAAGGATCGCTATGTAGGGGTGTAAGGATCGCTATGTAGGGGTGTAAGGATCGCTATGTACGGGGTGTAAGGATCGCTATGTACAGGGTGTAAGGATCGCTATGTACAGGGTGTAAGGATCGCTATGTACAGGGTGTAAGGATCGCTATGTAGGGGTGTAAGGATCGCTATGTACGGGGTGTAAGGATCGCTATGTACAGGGTGTAAGGATCGCTATGTACGGGGTGTAAGGATCGCTATGTACGGGGTGTAAGGATCCCTATGTACAGGGTGTAAGGATCGCTATGTACAGGGTGTAAGGATCCCTATGTACGGGGTGTAAGGATCCCTATGTACAGGGTGTAAGGATCGCTATGTACAGGGTGTAAGGGTCGCTATGTACAGGGTGTAAGGATCGCTATGTAGAGGGTGTAAGGATCGCTATGTACAGGGTGTAAGGGTCGCTATGTACAGGGTGTAAGGATCGCTGTGTACAGGGTGTAAGGATCGCTATGTACGGGGTGTAAGGATCGCTATGAACAGGGTGTAAGGATCCCTATGTACGGGGTGTAAGGATCGCTATGTACGGGGTGTAAGGATCGCTATGTACAGGGTGTAAGGATTGCTATGTACAGGGTGTAAGGATCCCTATGTACAAGGTGTAAGGATCCCTATGTACAAGGTGTAAGGATCGCTATGTAAAGGGTGTAAGGATTGCTATGTACAGGGTGTAAGGATCCCTATGTACGGGGTGTAAGGATCCCTATGTACGGGGTGGAAGGATCGCTATGTACGGGGTGTAAGGATCCCTATGTACGGGGTGTAAGGATCGCTATGTACAGGGTGTAAGGATTGCTATGTACAGGGTGTAAGGATCCCTATGTACAAGGTGTAAGGATCCCTATGTACTGGGTGTAAGGATCCCTATGTACAAGGTGTAAGGATCGCTATGTAAAGGGTGCAAGGATCGATATGTACAGGGTGTAAGGATCCTTATGTAGAGGGTGTAAGGATCCCTATGTAGAGGGTGTAAGGATCGCTATGTACAGGGTGTAAGGATCGCTATGTACAGGGTGTAAGGATCGCTATGTAGGGGTGTAAGGATCGCTATGTACAAGGTGTAAGGATCCCTATGTACAGGGTGTAAGGATCGCTATGTACGGGGTGTAAGGATCGCTATGTACAGGGTGTAAGGATCGCTATGTACGGGGTGTAAGGATCGCTATGTAAAGGGTGCAAGGATCGATATGTACAGGGTGTAAGGAACGCTATGTACAGGGTGTAAGGATCCCTATGTACAGGGTGTAAGAATCCCTATGTACGGGGTGTAAGGATCGCTATGTACAGGGTGTAAGGATCCCTATGTACGGGGTGTAAGGATCCCTATGTACAAGGTGTAAGGATCGCTATGTAAAGGGTGCAAGGATCGATATGTACAGGGTGTAAGGATCCCTATGTAGAGGGTGTAAGGATCCCTATGTAGAGGGTGTAAGGATCCCTATGTAGAGGGTGTAAGGATCGCTATGTACAGGGTGTAAGGATCGCTATGTACAGGGTGTAAGGATCGCTATGTAGGGGTGTAAGGATCGCTGTGTACAAGGTGTAAGGATCCCTATGTACAGGGTGTAAGGATCGCTATGTAAAGGGTGCAAGGATCGATATGTACAGGGTGTAAGGAACGCTATGTACGTGGTGTAAGGATCCCTATGTACAGGGTGTAAGAATCCCTATGTAGGGGGTGTAAGGATCGCTATGTACAGGGTGTAAGGATCGCTATGTACAGGGTGTAAGGATCGCTATGTACAGGGTGTAAGGATCGCTATGTACAGGGTGTAAGGATCGCTATATACGGGGTGTAAGGATCGCTATGTACGGGGTGTAAGGATCGCTATGTACGGGGTGTAAGGATCGCTATGTACGGGGTGTAAGGATCGCTATGTAGGGGTGTAAGGATCGCTATGTACGGGGTGTAAGGATCGCTATATACGGGGTGTAAGGATCGCTATGTACAGGGTGTAAGGATCGCTATGTATGGGGTGTAAGGATCGCTATATACGGGGTGTAAGTATCGCTATGTACAGGGTGTAAGGATCGCTATGTACGGGGTGTAAGGATCCCTATGTACAGGGTGTAGGGATCCCTATGTACAGGGTGTAAGGATCGCTATGTACAGGGTGTAAGGATCGCTGTGTACAGGGTGTAAGGATCGCTATGTACAGGGTGTAAGGATCCCTATGTACAGGGTGTAAGGATCCCTATGTACAGGGTGTAAGGATCGCTATGTACAGGGTGTAAGGATCCCTATGTACAGGGTGTAAGGATCCCTATGTACAGGGTGTAAGGATCGCTATGTACAGGGTGTAAGGATCGCTATGTACAGGGTGTAAGGATCCCTATGTACGGGGTGTAAGGATCGCTATGTACAGGGTGTAAGGATCGCTATGTACAGGGTGTAAGGATCGCTATGTACAGGGTGTAAGGATCGCTATGTACAGGGTGTAAGGATCGCTATGTACGGGGTGTAAGGATCGCTATGTACAGGGTGTAAGGATCGCTATGTACGGGATGTAAGGATCGCTATGTACGGGGTGTAAGGATCGCTATGTACGGGGTGTAAGGATCGCTATGTACGGGGTGTAAGGATCGCTATGTACGGGGTGTAAGGATCGCTATGTACAGGGTGTAAGGATCGCTATGTACGGGGTGTAAGGATCCCTATGTACAGGGTGTAGGGATCCCTATGTACAGGGTGTAAGGATCGCTATGTACAGGGTGTAAGGATTGCTGTGTACAGGGTGTAAGGATCGCTATGTACAGGGTGTAAGGATCCCTATGTACAGGGTGTAAGGATCCCTATGTACAGGGTGTAAGGATCGCTATGTACAGGGTGTAAGGATCCCTATGTACAGGGTGTAAGGATCCCTATGTACAGGGTGTAAGGATCGCTATGTACAGGGTGTAAGGATCGCTATGTACAGGGTGTAAGGATCCCTATGTACGGGGTGTAAGGATCGCTATGTACAGGGTGTAAGGATCGCTATGTACAGGGTGTAAGGATCGCAATGTACAGGGTGTAAGGATCGCTATGTACAGGGTGTAAGGATCGCTATGTACGGGGTGTAAGGATCGCTATGTACAGGGTGTAAGGATCGCTATGTACGGGATGTAAGGATCGCTATGTACGGGGTGTAAGGATCGCTATGTACGGGGTGTAAGGATCGCTATGTACGGGGTGTAAGGATCGCTATGTACGGGGTGTAAGGATCGCTATGTACAGGGTGTAAGGATCGCTATGTACGGGGTGTAAGGATCGCTATGTAGGGGTGTAAGGATCGCTATGTACGGGGTGTAAGGATCGCTATATACGGGGTGTAAGTATCGCTATGTACAGGGTGTAAGGATCGCTATGTACGGGGTGTAAGGATCCCTATGTACAGGGTGTAGGGATCCCTATGTACAGGGTGTAAGGATCGCTATGTACAGGGTGTAAGGATCGCTGTGTACAGGGTGTAAGGATCGCTATGTACAGGGTGTAAGGATCGCTATATACGGGGTGTAAGGATCGCTATGTACGGGGTGTAAGGATCGCTATGTACGGGGTGTAAGGATCGCTATGTACGGGGTGTAAGGATCGCTATGTAGGGGTGTAAGGATCGCTATGTACGGGGTGTAAGGATCGCTATATACGGGGTGTAAGGATCGCTATGTACAGGGTGTAAGGATCGCTATGTACAGAGTGTAAGGATCGCTATGTACGGGGTGTAAGGATCGCTATATACGGGGTGTAAGTATCGCTATGTACAGGGTGTAAGGATCGCTATGTACGGGGTGTAAGGATCCCTATGTACAGGGTGTAAGGATCGCTATGTACAGGGTGTAAGGATCGCTGTGTACAGGGTGTAAGGATCGCTATGTACAGGGTGTAAGGATCCCTATGTACAGGGTGTAAGGATCCCTATGTACAGGGTGTAAGGATCGCTATGTACAGGGTGTAAGGATCCCTATGTACAGGGTGTAAGGATCCCTATGTACAGGGTGTAAGGATCGCTATGTACAGGGTGTAAGGATCGCTATGTACAGGGTGTAAGGATCCCTATGTACGGGGTGTAAGGATCGCTATGTACAGGGTGTAAGGATCGCTATGTACAGGGTATAAGGATCGCTATGTACAGGGTGTAAGGATCGCTATGTACAGGGTGTAAGGATCGCTATGTACAGGGTGTAAGGATCGCTATGTACAGGGTGTAAGGATCGCTATGTACGGGGTGTAAGGATCGCTATGTACAGGGTGTAAGGATCCCTATGTACGGGGTGTAAGGATCGCTATGTACAGGGTGTAAGGATCGCTATGTACGGGATGTAAGGATCGCTATGTACGGGGTGTAAGGATCGCTATGTACGGGGTGTAAGGATCGCTATGTACGGGGTGTAAGGATCGCTATGTACGGGGTGTAAGGATCGCTATGTACAGGGTGTAAGGATCGCTATGTACGGGGTGTAAGGATCGCTATGTAGGGGTGTAAGGATCGCTATGTACGGGGTGTAAGGATCGCTATGTAGGGGTGTAAGGATCGCTATGTACGGGGTGTAAGGATCGCTATGTACGGGGTGTAAGGATCGCTATGTACAGGGTGTAAGGATCGCTATGTAGGGGTGTAAGGATCGCTATGTACGGGGTGTAAGGATCGCTATGTACGGGGTGTAAGGATCGCTATGTACAGGGTGTAAGGATCGCTATGTACAGGGTGTAAGGATCGCTATGTACAGGCTGTAAGGATCGCTATGTACGGGGTGTAAGGATCGCTATATACGGGGTGTAAGGATCGCTATGTACAGGGTGTAAGGATCGCTATGTACAGGGTGTAAGGATCGCTATGTACGGGGTGTAAGGATCCCTATGTACAGGGTGTAGGGATCCCTATGTACAGGGTGTAAGGATCGCTATGTACAGGGTGTAAGGATCGCTGTGTACAGGGTGTAAGGATCGCTATGTACAGGGTGTAAGGATCCCTATGTACAGGGTGTAAGGATCCCTATGTACAGGGTGTAAGGATCGCTATGTACAGGGTGTAAGGATCCCTATGTACAGGGTGTAAGGATCCCTATGTACAGGGTGTAAGGATCGCTATGTACAGGGTGTAAGGATCGCTATGTACAGGGTGTAAGGATCCCTATGTACGGGGTGTAAGGATCGCTATGTACAGGGTGTAAGGATCGCTATGTACAGGGTATAAGGATCGCTATGTACAGGGTGTAAGGATCGCTATGTACAGGGTGTAAGGATCGCTATGTACAGGGTGTAAGGATCGCTATGTACAGGGTGTAAGGATCGCTATGTACGGGATGTAAGGATCGCTATGTACGGGGTGTAAGGATCGCTATGTACGGGGTGTAAGGATCGCTATGTACGGGGTGTAAGGATCGCTATGTACAGGGTGTAAGGATCGCTATGTACAGGGTGTAAGGATCGCTATGTACGGGGTGTAAGGATCGCTATGTACAGGGTGTAAGGATCGCTATGTACAGGGTGTAAGGATCGCTATGTACGGGGTGTAAGGATTGCTATGTACAGGGTGTAAGGATCGCTATGTACGGGGTGTAAGGATCGCTATGTACAGGGTGTAAGGATCGCTATGTATGGGGTGTAAGGATCCCTATGTACAGGGTGTAAGGATCGCTATGTACGGGGTGTAAGGATCGCTATGTACAGGGTGTAAGGATCCCTATGTACGGGGTGTAAGGATCGCTATGTACAGGGTGTAAGGATCGCTATGTATGGGGTGTAAGGATCGCTATGTATGGGGTGTAAGGATCCCTATGTACAGGGTGTAAGGATCGCTATGTACGGGGTGTAAGGAACGCTATGTACAGGGTGTAAGGATCGCTATGTACGGGGTGTAAGGATCGCTATATACGGGGTGTAAGGATCGCTATGTACAGGGTGTAACCATCACTGACACCCCCCCCCCCCCAAATGCATTGTGATGAAACACTTACAAATAATTAAAAAAAAAGAAATAAACATTTATTTATATATATATATATAAATTAGAAATGTAAAAAATTTACTAAATAAAATAATAAAGCCAAAAGAACTACTGACTCCATCCACTGCTGAAATTACACTGTTTACTGCCCCACTGACACCATACATTAGCCCCCAAAAGCATTGTAAAAAAATTATTTTGAAAAAAAAAAAAAAAAAATTAAAAATCCATTTGTAAAATAATATAAAAAAACTACCGACATGAACCACTGCTCTACTAAAATCATTGTGAAAGAGCAATACAAAAATAATTGTGCCATTGTGCTGTGTGATAAAACTGCACATTTTAGAGTGGCCTTTTATTGTGGGCAGCCTAAGGCACAGCTGTGCAATAATCATGCTGTCCAATCAGCATCTTGTTATGTCCCACCTGTGAGGGGGATGGGTTATCTCAGCAAAGGAGAAGAGCTCACTAACATAGATATAGACAGATTTGTCACCAATATTGGAGAGAAATAGGCCTTTTGTGGAAGAAGTGCTGAGCTGACCCCTCCCCCATTATCTGTGTTGTGAGCTCCTCTGTTTACACCCCCCTCTCTCTGCCCCGCCCCCATGCTGTTATCTGAGGCTTCTGTATAGAGAAGTTCTGACCCGCCCCCTCCCTCGGCACCTCCCCCTCTGCTGTTACCACAGTCCTCTGTATGGAGAAATGTTGACACGCCCCTCCCCCCACTCCTCTCCTGCCAGCTGATTCCTATATGTAGAGGGGAAATGTTTTCTTTCATCCCCTCCCCCACTCCCATTGCTTCAAGCTTATTTCACTATTATGTGGATTATTGCTGAGCTGACCCCTCCCCCATTTATCTCTGGGCTTTACAGAGAGTAAAGAGAAGAGTTGTTGAAGTCAGTAGGCCTAAGAAAAAAAATCTCACCAAAGCCCACAACAGGGCTGATTTAAAAACATTTTAATAAATATTAAAACACTAAATAGAAAAAAAATAAAAGTAAAATTGTAAAAAATAATAGAGTAAAATGAAAAAAAATTGACACTGTCCACTCTTCCCCCCTAAGAAAAATAATTGTGAAAACAATAATTAAATAATAAAAATTGTAAAAAAAATAAAATAAATAAATATATATATATTTATATATATATATATATATATATATATATGGCACTTAAGTATATATATATATATATATATATATATATATATATATATATATATATATATATATATATATATATACATATATATATTTTTAACAATTTTTATTATTTAATTTTTTTTTCACAATTATTCTTTTTAGGGGGGGAAGAGTGGACAGCGTCAATATTTTTTCTTTTTTTTTTTCATTTTACTTTATTATTTTTTACAATTTTACCTTTATTTTTTTCCTATTCAGTGTTTTAATATTTATTACATTCTCTTTAAATCAGCCCTGTTGTGGGCCTTGGTGGGATTTATATATACCAACACTGTCCATTGCCCTACTGAACTGATACACTGCCCTGACCCCCCCCCCCCCCCCCCCCAAGAAAAAAAGCATTGTGAAAAATATAAATGGCCAGGCGGAGCCTGGAGTTGTGGGAGGGGAAGGAGCCGCCTATTTAAGGTCAGGCCCCCCTCCTCTTCTGGGCTGCTGCAGGGTTTCGTAATCATTGGTCACGCCCACCCTCAGGAAAAAAAAAACACTTCCCACACGCCGCTCACCAGCAGCAGCAGCAGCGGTAGCTTCCGGGTCGGCCAGCAGGCACCTGGCAACCGTAAGTACTCAGGGGGAGACTGTGGCGTGGTCTCCCCCCTCCGTCCTCCACCACCGGCCATCACTACTTGGGCTCACTCACGCGGGGCGGACCACGATCCTCCCCACTCTCGGGCGGCAGCATGGAGGGGCTCCCTCCGGCCTGTTGCCACCTCTCTCCAGCCTCCTCCCGATGTGCCAGCGCTCCAGGCACTTGCCAGGCGCGGTCCGCAGCCTCCCTCGTGGGGTAGGCAGAGCGGGGGGTGACGTCATCCCCGGGTACCAGGTCTCCGCCCCCCCGCACACATACCGCTCGGCCATCCGTCTTCCAGGGGCCATGAATGGTGCACAGCAATGACATCAACACGTGGCCTGAGTTGACTTTTGGTACAAAAAGGGGTGGGATATCTGCGCTCAGACAATTGGACTCACAAATAAATCAGATTAATCACATAAATATATAAAAATACACATTAATGTGAATAAAAAGGTGTAGGCAGCCAACTAAAAAGTAGATAAAACTTTGATAGGCATAAAAAAGAAATGTAGTAGTGCCAAACACTATAAGCAAATGAAATCATCCATAAAAGTCCAAATAAAGTCCATAAAGGGAAAAAAAAGAAGACGAGATCCCAGATCCAAATTGTGCAGGTAAAGGAAAGCTAGCACCCAATCGTGATGTGCACTCATATGCGCTTACCAGAAATCAATATAATCAGAGCGATGTATGAATCCAAGAGAAGCAAGATGGACCACCAAAATGTTACAAGGATTCCAACTCAAAATGATCTGATATGCTGACACCAGTAGGGTATGGATAGCCTGATATAGGAAGTATCGCCTGGGCTTGCTGCAAGTTGATCCCAGCTCCAGTACCTCAACACAAAGGGGAGGACAATAGTGCAGACTGTACAGGATAACATTTATTGGTATAAAGAAAGGTACTCACATATATCGAAATGTAAAGAAGCATGTATCATAATGGATTTCCGCGGTATAGGGTAGCGTGCTAATCGTTCCCGGGTCGCCTGACGCGTTTCTAGATTATTTATATCTGCAGCTAGGCATCATGACGGACATTTTTTCCTATAGGAGTAAATATGTCATTAATGCTGGTGATGTTTTTAATGACTTAGAGGAACCCTCAGTGACGGATTTGGGGGGTAACTTCCTGAGACTTAAAAACATCATGACCTCTGAGATACATACAAAATGGGACATTGCCCTTCTGGACAAGTATCTTGAATTGGGCATGGTCCCACGTAGTCTCAGATGGGAAGTCGGCCCACAGGAGGATGAGAAGGACGTCTCCGTGTGAGCCAAATATTTTAATGATGCAGGACTTAATATGCTCCGATTTCTTATTAGTAGGAAAAAATTAAAGCTTACGAGATTAGATGAGGAGATTACAGCTCTTAAAACCTCTATGGCTTCATCCACGGAGAGTTTGGAGTTTATTAATAGATCCAATGCCCTTAAAAAGATACTTGAAAAGGAAGAAATGGATCAAAAATCCAAAAAGAAAAAGAAATATCTTAGAGACTTGGGCGATTATAAGTCTAATATAGTCTTCAAGTGGCAGAAAAAGCAGGACCCAGTTCAGATGGAAGTAACCAGTCAACCAACTGCAACGGTCCCTGTCTCTTTTTCTCAATCTGTGCCCCCTATTTTGGCTTCTCCCCGTACCCCCCGTACCCCTGTCCAGCGTGAATGGACTCAAGTACCAGGGACAGGAAGAGGACGAGGTAGATCCAAAAGAGGCAAGGGTGGTAGACCTCCTAATAACCCTCAACACTCTGGCTACCAACATGAAGGTTTTCATCAAGACCAGGGTGGTTATTATCAGGGTTCAAACAACTATAGATCACCATATAGAGGTGACAGATCATCATATAATCGTTTTGCCCCATTGGAATGGGAAAACGATTATCATGATGAGAGATATATTACCAATCATCCGCAATACACTGACCATAGGGATGGCGGTGGACGCGGCTTTCAACAACAGAGGCCTCAAGGGGATTTTCACAACCCTGGCCAAGGCAGAAGGCAGGATGGAAGACAAAAAGAGGGACCAGAGGGGGGAGGAGGACCAGGCAAAAAAAGAAAACTGCATTGAGAGATGCAGGGATCTTTAACCTGAGTTCCGCCATCCTTACTGACAATGAGAAATTGGTCCTGGGACGTGGCTTAAAATTTGCCCCCACCAAGCCTCTAGATAGATTTGGTCTCTTTATGGATGTACATAAGTACATCCGTAAAATAAATATTAAGCGTCATTTCATGACAAAACCTCCTAAAGACAATAGACTCGAGGATAGTGATATTAGGCATTCTGGACTTTCCAATGCTTCACTTTTTAACCCTCCTGGTTTTGTTGCCCCCTCTATTGGAGTGTTTAAAGAATTGGTTTTGAAAGACGTTGAGACCATGCAGATCAAGAAGGATAGAAATGAACTAAGGTTTAATGATGGCTTGAAATCCCTCAAAAAGAGGAATGACATTGTGGTTAGACCCGCGGATAAAGGGGGGGGGGATTGTGGTCCTGGATAAATCTTCATACTACACTGAGATGAATAGATTACTCTCAGACACGGACACATATAGCCCCCTTCCATATAATCCCACCACAAGGTTTAAAAAGGATCTAACTGCTCTTGTTGATTACGGCTATCAGGAGCACATCCTTAACAAGAAGGAGAGATCATTTTTGGTCCCAGTGGGTCCAAGGGTGCCCGTTCTGTATTACCTCCCAAAGGTTCATAAGGACCCCCTGAATCCACCGGGACGCCCGATAGTGAGCGGAATTGATTCCGTCACTAGTAGAATTGGGAGGTATATAGACGGGTACCTACAACCGCTCGTCACCAACACCCCATCCTACCTCAGGGATTCCACCCATGGGTGCCAAATACGCACCAAGTATGGCCAATCTCTTCATGGCCAAATGGGAGGAGGATGTCATCTATGGCCGGCCCAGACCTGAGGTGGTTTTCTGGCGGCGTTACATAGATGATGTCCTCCTCCTGTGGGATGGCGATAGGTTGTCACTTGACTGTTTTATGAATGACCTTAATTCCAATGAGTTGGGCATTGTCCTCCAGCACAAAGCCAGTAGTGAAAGGATTAATTTCCTTGACCTGACGATAGAGGTTAAAGAGGGTGCATTGGTAACAAGTACCTTCTTTAAGCCCACCGACCGCAACGGGTACATCGAGCAGGGAAGTTGTCATCACCCCTCTTGGTTGCGGTCGGTGCCAAGGAGTCAATTTTTAAGACTCCGGCGTAATTGTACCAAACAGGAGGACTACATGAGTCAGGCTAAGATGTTGAAGGGTAAGCTTCTGGATAAGGGTTACGATGAGGCCAACTTGAATGTAGTGCTTCATGAAGTGGCGGACATCGATAGGGCTACCTTATTACAGAAACGGCCTAAAATTGAAGCAGATTCAAATCGCTTCGGTTTTTCGTTTATTACCAACTACTCCAAGCAGTTTGGAGACGTCAAGCGGATTTTTAAAAGGCACTGGAAAGTCCTTCAGAACGATAAGGTACTAGGCCCTTCGCTACCCGAGGTTCCCCCGGTTGTCTTTAGAGGGGTTGAACCCTTACGTCTCCAGATAGCTCCAAATATTGTAGATAAACCAAATCAGCTTCCCTTCTTTCACACTCTGACAGGCTTCTACCCATGTAGAAGATGTTCGGTGTGCAAAGTTAACTCACTTGTTGGTAGAAAGTTTTGTGAGGTTACATCTACAGCCACGTCCCAAATACATCCTATTAAACCATTTATAGGTTGTTCCTCCACTAATGTTGTGTACTTGTTGCAGTGCCCTTGCGGCCTTCAGTATATTGGCCGCACTAAGCGCACACTGACAGTAAGAGTGAGGGAACACATTAAAAATATTAGGAAAGCTTTCCCCAATCATAGTGTCTCGAGACATTACGCCAACTGTCACGATAAAAATCCCGCTGGCACAAAAATTTGGGGGATTGACAAATTTACCCCCCACTGGAGAGGGAGTCATATACACCGTGAGATTTCCCGTTTAGAAACCCGGTGGATTTTTAATATGAAGACATATGCCCCTTGGGGACTTAATATAGAGTGGGACGTGAATTGTTATATTAGCAATAGTTGAATTTTGGTGATATATCTATTTTATGAGTTTTATATTTCTATAACTTTTTAATTGTCTTAATATTGACATTTTTATGTGAGTCGTTTGTTGCTATCAGCCTTTTTATCATTAATTTGTGATGCAGATTACACTGACTTTTATATATTAACTTTCTTATATTTTGTGGTATATGACTGATGATTGTACTGTGGAATTAGGTTTTGAAGCCATAATCCGTCTGGCTCTAAATACCGTTGGCTTGTATTTATTTTATACATTTTTTTATCCTCAAGTGCAATATTTGTGTCATATTAGTTATTTGTTTAATAATGTTCCGGTTTGTGATCGCCCCGCTCGGTCCTTCTTCCGGTCTCCGGATTGTTTATCTGTGGTCTAAGGATGTCCGGCTTTTGTTTGCGGTTCACCGCATCCATTTCCGGCTTCCGGAGTCCGCTGGTGATTGACATCCGGTTTCCGGTTTGAGCCGAGTGGAGCGCAAATGCGGGTAGTTCCGCATTCGTCACTTCCGGCTGAGTGCTTTATATGCGTGCTGACGTTCCGGCCGGGTCTGCCTCTGATGATGTCATTTTCTTTGACGACACGCATCAGGCGACCCGGGAACGATTAGCACGCTACCCTATACCGCGGAAATCCATTATGATACATGCTTCTTTACATTTCGATATATGTGAGTACCTTTCTTTATACCAATAAATGTTATCCTGTACAGTCTGCACTATTGTCCTCCCCTTTGTGTTGAGGTACTGGAGCTGGGATCAACTTGCAGCAAGCCCAGGCGATACTTCCTATATCAGGCTATCCATACCCTACTGGTGTCAGCATATCAGATCATTTTGAGTTGGAATCCTTGTAACATTTTGGTGGTCCATCTTGCTTCTCTTGGATTCATACATCGCTCTGATTATATTGATTTCTGGTAAGCGCATATGAGTGCACATCACGATTGGGTGCTAGCTTTCCTTTACCTGCACAATTTGGATCTGGGATCTCGTCTTCTTTTTTTCCCTTTATGGACTTTATTTGGACTTTTATGGATGATTTCATCTGAGTTGACTTTTGCATGTTTGCAAGATGACACACTATGCTATCACTCTTTAGCTCAGGTTAGTCCAATGACATTTAAGCTTCCCCAAGCCATACCTGTACCTGCATGTTAAATTGTACCTTGCAACCCTGCAGGCACTGTCTTATTGCAGCCTGGTGGAGGATCTCTGTGTTCACATCCTCTTCAGCATGTCTTCCTTTGATGCCGTGAGCAGTCCACATTGCTTCCCTGTTCTCCAAATCAGCAGCCCTTCCGTGCTATCAGACGCAGCACCATTTAGTCGTGGCACCAGATTTCACTGCATGGCCAGCATCCCGGCTGTGTCACCATCCCCACTTTACCTGTCTCAGTTGTAGTGTCCTCCGGAAGTATCAGGTGTTGGTGGGGGGTCGCATGATCTCTCAGTTCCATTCCCCCAGCAGCTGTCCTCGTCTTCCCAGGTCACTTCCAGGGGCCAAGGACTCGGGGCAGTACACCTGCAACACAGAAGTTACCCAGAGCAATTACTGGGCAGCCACAACACAGTTGGGGGGGATACCCAGCACTGTGCCAACCACAGATCAGGAGAATCATGGGAAGAGCCGATAATCCTCCTCTGGCTTTCCCCCGCCATGACCATCCGGTTAAGTTTGCTGCTTAAAAAGAAAAGAAAGAAAGAAAGAAAGAAAGAAAAGAAAGAAAAAAAAAAAACTTCAAGCAGCCTCTGTGCCTTTTTAATTGTTACATCATTCAGACTGGCACCTGCCTCATATCTGCACGGTCAGCTTCCCGGCTCGGTCACCCTCCTCGCTGACCAGTCTCACCCTTGCATTCCTCGGGAGGGTTCACCAAGTACAGTCTTTCATGCTTTTTTTTTTTTTCTCCCATATACATATTTTTCATTTAATTTACTGTTTTCGTCATCGTCCCGTTGTTACATGATCATTTGTTTGTTCTCACGTGTCTTGTTTTACGTTTCCACAGGTACCACATCTTAAAAAAAAAAAAAAAGGGAAAAAGGAAAGTGTTTGTTTGTTCTTTTCTCTCCCCTCAGTCGCAACTCTCAGGGGCAGTTTGGCCACAGCTGCCTTTTTGATTACTTACATCATGCGGGGGGGGGGGGGCACACTCCCGCCCCACTCGCCTGGCTTCCTGCCTAGGGGGGCCTTGACACGCAAGGACACGCTCCGATCACGTTCCTGGTCCACATCCTGGTGAATACGTACTTTCGGGGGGGGGTTCCGACTCTCTCCTTTCGCTCCCGCATCCTTGTCTGGATTCTTGCCTGTCGCCCGAGGGGCCTTGACACGTGCAGGACACGCTCCAGCCACAATCCTTGTTTCACGTCCTGGCGACGGGGGGCCTGATACCTAGCGCCGTGCTGACCGCAGGTGGGAGAATCATGGGAGTAGAGCTGGTAATCCTCCTGTGAGCTTCACTGGGTTCATAACATGGCAATACATCTGTGAAGATATCACGTACCTGGTGGAGACCAAGCTGTAGAGGGGGCTTCTCTTGCACCTCCTGTCCAACACCCCTGATAGAGATGACAGGCGGTGTAGGACACAGAGTGGCACGAGGGCCGGTATAGCAGGTGATGTCTTGGCAGAAGACTGATGGCTGTGGATCACCGGATGAACACCTGAAACTGGAACTCGGTGATGCTGGATGAGAAGGCAGGAGCGAAATCGGAACACAAGCCAAGGGGTTGTCAACAGCCGGACAGCACGGGTACAGGAACGTGAGGCAGAAGCGGAGTCAGGATACAAGCCGAAGTCGGTACACAGTCTGGCAGCAAGGTACAAAGGCATAAGGCAAGGCAGGGTCAAACACAGGCTGAGGTCGCAAGGCAGGCAGGAATCCAAGGAGAGTCAAAAGGCAAGCCGGGTCGGTGTAACGGGAAATCCACAAGCAGGTCAGGGCACAGGTAAACAGGAACACAAGCTGAAAGACCACTCAGCAATGTGCTCCTGTCACCGCCTGGTATAAATAGGCCGTTTGGCGCCAATTGCGTGCGCACGTTGCGTACGCACGTTCGCGCGTTCGCGCATTGGCGCATGCGCATTCGCACATTGCTTCCCGTGTGCCTGGGCACACGCACTGAGCGTCTCTTACATTGCCCCCCCCCCCCCCAATGGGCGGCCTCCGGATGCCCATCTGCAACATCTTCTCAGGATGAAGCTGAAAAAAGGTTTGAATTAGATCCGTAGCATGGAGGTTGGCTTCTGGTTCCCAAGAATTTTCTTCCGGGCCGTAGCCCTTCCATTTAATTAGGTACTGGACAGTACCTCCTCTTTTCCTACAGTCTAATATTGCTTCAACCTCGTATTCTTCGTTGCCATCAATAGTTTCAGGCGGAGGTGGATCCGACTCTCGGTCAGGAAATGGATTGGGTCTGGTAGGCTTCAGTAGGGACACATGGAAAACAGGATGAATTCTGTATGTTTCCGGGAGTGAAAGTTCATAGGCAGCAGGATTGATTTGTCTCTTAATAGAGAATGGACCGATATATCTAGGCCCCAGTTTCTTAGACGGACATGACAGTTTTAGATTGATAGAGGATAACCAAACCTTGTCTCCCGGTCTGAGGTTTAGATCTCCCCTCCTCTTCCTATCAAAACATTTTTTGTTGTCTTGCTGTGCTCTGACAATGGCATCTTGCAATAATTTGTTGTTGGTTTGCAAAAATGTAGCTTTTTCCTGGACTGCGGGAACCAAGGAATCAGGTATTACGTCAGGCATAAAGGCTGGGAAGTACCCATAGTTTGCAAAAAACGGGGCTTGACCCGTGGCTGAATGCACTGCGTTATTATATGCAAACTCTGCTAGGGGTAAAAGTGATGCCCAGTCGTCTTGTGAGAAAGATGAAAAACACCGGAGGTACTGCTCCAGGGTCTGGTTTGTACGCTCCGTTTGCCCGTTTGTTTGCGGGTGATAAGCTGAGGAAAAGTACGTGTCAATTTTTAATGTTTTGCAAAGGCCTCTCCAGAATCTCGAAGTAAATTGCACCCCTCGGTCTGAAGTGATATTACTAGGAACCCCGTGGAGCCGAACCACTTCCTTGATGAAGGTTTGGGCAGTTTCCATTGCTGAGGGAGTTCCCAACATAGGGATAAAGTGGGCCATCTTTGTTAGTCTGTCGACCACCACAAAGATGGTCGTGAATCCTTCAGAAGGAGGGAGCTCAACGATAAAGTCCATGTTTATCATTTCCCAAGGCCTCTTGGGAATGAGCAAAGGTCTTAGCAAACCCCAGGCTTTGGCCTTGTCATTCTTGTTCCGGATGCAGATTGTACAGGTGCTAACATAATTACGGCAGTCGGACCTCAGACCAGGCCACCAAAAGGACCGTTGTACCAGGTCAACCGTTTTAGATATCCCAAAGTGCCCTGCCAAGGGGTGATCATGGCACAGGCCGAGGATCTTGGCAGGTTGACCTGGAGGTACAAACACTTTTTGGTTATAAAAAAACAGACCTTCTTGTTCCTGAAGGCACATACCTGATGGTAAAACATCCCTTGTGGACGCCTGCTTCAGCTGCGTTAACAGATCCGCTTGCAAAAGTAGAAAACTTTGGGATGGCAGGATTGTGTCTACTGGGTGACACTCTTCGTCCTCTGGGTACATGCGGGAAAGTGCATCAGGTTTGCCATTCTTGGAGCCTGGCCTGTAGGTGATATGGAAGGTAAAACGAGAAAAGAACAGTGCCCACCTGGCTTAACGTGGTTTCAGTCTCTTAGCTGTTCGGAGGTACTCCAGATTTTTGTGGTCGGTAAAGATCAGGATAGGGTGAGATGCTCCTTCTAATAGGTAGCGCCATTCCTCCAAGGCCGCCTTGATGGCCAGTAATTCCCGGTCTCCAACATCGTAGTTCCTTTCTGCTGGGCTGAGTTTCCTGGAAAAGAAGGCAACAGGATGAAGAAGAGATTTCGTACCTGAACGCTGTGACAGGATGGCACCTATGGCATTTTCTGAAGCATCCACCTCGAGAACATAGGGCAGAGCGGGATTTGGGTGTCGTAAGATAGGTGCAGTAGTGAATAGGATCTTCAACTGGTCAAATGCAGCTTGTGCTGCCGGTGTCCATTGGAAACGGGTGCCTTGCCTTGTTAGCTGGGTGACTGGAAGCATAATGGCGGAGAAGTTCTTGATAAACTTGCGGTAAAAATTAGCGAAGCCAATGAACCTTTGTGTGCTCTTCCTGTCTGTGGGAGTGGGCCATTCGAGGATCGATTTGACCTTTTGGGGGTCCATGGAGATCCCAGAAGTGGAAATGACGAGTCCCAAGAATTGGATTGATTCCTTTTCGAACTCGCATTTCTCAGCCTTTGCGTATAATCCATGGTCTCTTAGGCGGCCGAGAACCTTCTTGACATGTTCACGGTGCATTTCAATGGAACCTGAAAAGATAAGAATATCGTCAAGGTAGACAATCATAAACAAATCAAGGAAGTCTCTGAAAATATTGTTTACGAAATGCTGAAAGGTAGCTGGAGCATTGCACAATCCAAAGGGCATGACAAGGTACTCGAAGTGGCCGAATCTTGTGCGAAAGGCGGTCTTCCACTCGTCGCCCTCACGGATCCGTACTAGGTTGTATGCTCCACGTAGGTCAAGTTTTGTGAATACCGTGGCTGCCCTGAAACGTTGGAAAAGTTCAGGAACTAAGGTCAGGGGGTATCTGTTTTTGACAGTAACCTTGTTCAACTCCCGATAATCAACACAGGGGCGTAGAGCAGGGGCGTAACTACAGGGGTTGCAGGGGTTGCGATTGCTACCGGGCCCCATGCTCCAGGGGGCCCAGTAGCAAACCAGTGGGTGAACTTCCAGGATTGCAAAAGTCACACTTGCGACCGGGTCCTGGCATTGCACCACTGTGGGGAGGCCCCAAGATTGCAGGAAGGGAGCCCACTGCAGAACTTGTGAAAGGATCCTGCTGCGGGACCGTAATAAAAGGCCATGCAACGATAGTAAAGAGCCCCAGGATTAGTGGGAAGAGCCCTGGGCTTGAAGGGAAGGGCCCCGGCCAGGGATCTGGGGGGGCCCTTCATGGTTTCTTGCATCGGGGCCCTGAAGGCTCTAGTTACGCCTCTGGCGTAGAGAATGATCCTTCTTTTCAACGAAGAAAATACCAGCCCCTGCGGGGGACGTAGAGGGCCAGATGAAGCCTTTTTTCAGGTTTTCGTCGATGTAAAGGCGTAATGCCTCAAGTTCTAGTTCAGAGAGGGGGAAGATACGCCCAAACGGTATCTCAGCACCTGGTAAAAGTTCAATTGGGCAGTCATACGACCGGTGAGGTGGTAGGATGTCTGCTTTCTGTTTATCAAAGACTTCCAAGAACTCATGGTAAGCTGCAGGCACAAGTTGGGATGCAGAGGGATCAGGTTGCAGGCCCAAAAGTGATGCAGGTTTCCCTGGACTGGGCTGGAAGCAGTTTTGTTGACAATAGGTGGATGGAAATGCCACTTCTCCTGACTTCCAGTTTATCTGAGGATTGTGTGCTTGTAGCCATGGGATACCGAGAATGATAGGGAACAGAGGAGATGGGATAATATCCAAGCACAAGTATTCTCGGTGGCCTTTATTAGAGATAGCCAGTAATGGGCAGGTTTCTTGGGTTATAGGCCCGGACTTGAGATGGGATCCGTCAGCTAGATGGATAGATAACTGACGGGTTTTCGCTTGCAGAGGGATCTGATGACGCTGAGCAAAGTCACTGTCCATGAAGCAGCTGCAAGCGCCGGAGTCAATAATGACTGGGACTTAGATGGTCTTTCCGAGAATCTGTAGTGAGAGAGGTAGAGTAATGTAAGTGGACAGATCCTTCCCAGAACTGTTTGCAAGGTAAGAAGGAAAAGCAAACTGAGACTTACTAGGCCGCACCGGGCAGGTCTGAAGGTAATGTCCGGCTTCCCCACAATAGAGGCATAAGTTGTTCCGGCGTCTTCGCAATCTCTCCTCAGTGGTTAGTGGAGAACGTAAAAGTCCGAGTTGCATGGGCTCCACACTGGAGGTTGTGGGGAAAGCGACAGGTGGACGAAAAGCCGGAGGTGACGGCACTTGAGGCAACATCCAGGTAGGTCTGGAGCTTCCAGCTCTTTCCACTCTCCGCTCCCTGAGCCTGCGGTCAAGCTGGATAGTAAGACTAATAAGGTCAACAAAAGAATCAGGCGTACCCACTCTGGCAAGTTCATCCTTAAGGCCCTCTGATAGGCCGAGACGGAATTGATGCCGTAAGGCTGCATCATTCCAGCCTGTATCGGAAGCCCATCTGCGGAATTCGGCGACATAGTCCTCAGCAGGGCGGCGGCCTTGTTGTAATGTATGTAGGGTTGCTTCGGCTGTAACAGATCGCTGGGGGTCGTCATAAAGCTGCGCCATCGCTTCAAAGAATGATGAGATGGTGTTCAAGGCTATATCATTTTGTTCCAGGAGACGGTGGGCCCAGGATTGCGATTCTCCGAGAAGTGGATTCAAGTGAGAAAGTCCGTGGCTGCAGGGCAAAGTATAGCTCACAAGAATTCCTGAAAGCCCGGAATTTGTGTCGGTCACCCGAAAATCGTTCTGGAGCAGGTACCCGAGGTTCCGGTGGTGGCAAAACCACTGAAGGTGTGGATAGAGCCCGTTCGGGCACGGAGGACCCAGGTGCCGGGGTTGCCGGGGTAGAAGCCATGGATTGGATGCGACCCTCTAATTGGAAGTAACCCTCTTGCAAGGATTTGACTGCTTGGGTAAGCGAAGCAAGTTGCTGGCATACTGTCTCTAGAGGTGAAGCCCCTCTCTCGGTCTCCGACATCTGGCTGAGTGGTACTATCACGTACCTGGTGGAGACCAAGCTGTAGAGGGGGCTTCTCTTGCACCTCCTGTCCAACACCCCTGATAGAGATGACAGGCGGTGTAGGACACAGAGTGGCACGAGGGCCGGTATAGCAGGTGATGTCTTGGCAGAAGACTGATGGCTGTGGATCACCGGATGAACACCTGAAACTGGAACTCGGTGATGCTGGATGAGAAGGCAGGAGCGAAATCGGAACACAAGCCAAGGGGTTGTCAACAGCCGGACAGCACGGGTACAGGAACGTGAGGCAGAAGCGGAGTCAGGATACAAGCCGAAGTCGGTACACAGTCTGGCAGCAAGGTACAAAGGCATAAGGCAAGGCAGGGTCAAACACAGGCTGAGGTCGCAAGGCAGGCAGGAATCCAAGGAGAGTCAAAAGGCAAGCCGGGTCGGTGTAACGGGAAATCCACAAGCAGGTCAGGGCACAGGTAAACAGGAACACAAGCTGAAAGACCACTCAGCAATGTGCTCCTGTCACCGCCTGGTATAAATAGGCCGTTTGGCGCCAATTGCGTGCGCACGTTACGTACGCACGTTCGCGTGTCCGCGCATTGGCGCATGCGCATTCGCACATTGCTTCCCGTGTGCCTGGGCACGCGCACTGAGCGTCTCTTACAGAAGATTTGCAGCTCCAAGACATTCCTTGTACACAGAGGTCATCAATAGGGTAAATCCGGCCACGTGCCCCCCCCTCCCAGGGGCGGCTCGGCCACAGAAGCCTGTCACTCACATCAGCGGGGGACCATGCTCTCACCCCCTCATCCGGCCTCCGGCCGTCGCCCGGGGCCTTGGCACACACAGGACACGCTCCTACCACATACCTGGTTCATGTCCTGGAGAAATACGTACCTTCGGGGGGGGGCTTGTCCATCTCCTTGTCCTTCCCTCAGTCGCAGGTTCTGGTGGGGTCTCACGCACAGCCCCGCTTGACACGCTTAGGGTTGGCGTCCGCAGGGCATGTCAGTGGTTGAGTCAGGCGCTTATGTCATCTCATTTCAAGGCGCCAACCGCTCGTTCACCCATACAGGCGGCACGCACGAACATCATTGGACGTTCAGCCAAGCCTTTCAGACCCCTCACAGGTTATCACAGGCATGCTGTCTCACTTGGTCATACTCTTTCCATAATCACCTGGCTGGGGGGGGGGGTAGTTTGGTAGGTCACTTTCACAGCTAGTCCGAGACCAACACCCATCCTCACGCGGAGGTACTACGCCCATCGACCCAAATCATAGCTAGCGTCTCGGTTACCCTGCTAGTGTAGAGAGGGCGTCACCTTTCAGAGGCCTACACCCCGCCATTTCATTACTTGGCACAGCTCAGGGCCAACTCATAGACAGCGCCTCTACCTGTGGTGGGTTAGTCAGGGCCTCATGTCCCACTCTCCAGTACCGGTCTCCTCCAAAAAAAAAAAGGATATCTCACATACTCAGACATGGGGGACAATTTCTCCCCAAGTCTTGACGAGCCCTAGCCTGTCAAGATCACGGTCTATCCCAAAGATTGCCACCGAATTGAAATGGAGAGGAAGTCCGTTTCCGGCCACCGCTGGGAAGGCTGTACCTTTAAGGATATTGACGTCCAGTCCAGGTGCAGTTGGGGCCCGACTCGCGGGGCAATGTGCGCAATGCTTTAGCCCCGGACAGGGTATCGTGCACATCACACGGCATGGCATCCATCTCATCTTCCATCATCAATTGCTCAATCTAGGATAAAGTAATTAGAAACTCTGTCTCTTGCCCCCTGGCATCCCTGGGTTTCCCTCCCTCCCAGGCTGTTGCCCTTGCTGTCTCCCAGTGTGTCGTCGCAGGCACTCTTGCCTCCCCGGCCTCCATGGCTCACATTATTACACCAACTCACTTGGTCCCTCTCAGCGTCAAGGAAGACATCCTGGAGGGCAGGGACGTTAATTCATGACCCTGTTGCTTTCATCCCAGGACGTCATAGGAAGTTAGACCTGTAACCGCGGCGACCTTTCCGGGGTAATCAAGGCCTTTTGACCGCAGGTTGGACAAGGAATGGTCCATCCCCGAGTTCGTGTTGGTTCTTGGTCCATACAGGGACGCGATTGAATTTCTTTTCCCAAGCCTTAGGGAGGAATTCGCTGGGCTCGCTCCACCGGCCTGCGCTCACCGTGCCCCCCTTTTCCACCCCACTGGAGTGGCTTATACTTGTTCATTTCGCCATTCACAGACCACTCTCTAGTGTTCAGGGACTAACGTGGCGGGCCATGCCGGGTTCGCGGTTTCTAGGGCAACAGGTGGCTCAGGGGTAGTTGACCGCCAGTAGCCTCAAATCGGCCATCTGTCAACTCCAACTCGGGCTCCTCTTTTTGAGATTTCCCCCATTGGCAGCTGCTAGGGAAAAGGGGGCGCCTTTGGTCGGGCCAAACCGTAAGTGCTTCACCAACAATATGACCACAGGCGTCACCTTTTAAAAGAGGGGTAGTTCTCCTCCCTCACCTTCATGAGTCGTGACACAAGGTTCTCTTGGCTGGCCTCCACTTCGCACTTCCACTTGGCTGCGAACATGTGCCAGGCTTTCTTAACACAGCGGCTGCTGGCCTTTCTCGTTCCAATTTATAGGTCTTCTTCCAGGCACATCCCACGGCAGAGGAAGTCCAGGATGATCTACCACCATTCCAGGAACTCATCCTGGTTTAGCTGTTCTTATGACCCACCGGCACAGGCTAGCCCAGTTGGCACTTTTGCCAACGCCAGACGCTCTTTCGCGTAAGTTCTAAACCATCTTCGTCAGGTTCATCACGGAGGTCATATACTTTGGATCCATCGTCTTTTAAACATCATCGTGGCATTTTCTTCTTTTGCCATTTAAATCTTAAATCTGGCGCACAGTACTATTAAACTCTAACTCTCTGGAGTACAGTTTCATATTATCAACACGTACCTCCCGTCACAGTACATTCATGGCGCCAAGTACCATCAAGATTTCCTGCAAGGCATCCTTCGGTTGGGAGGCCGCAAGCCCACGTTTCGGCAACCTATCTACGGCAGCAGGTTCCGGGCTTTATCCGACGTGGCGGTCACTAAACTGTTCGAGGCAGGGACCAACGTTACCATCTAGACAGTCATTTATCCCCCCTTCCACGCGTTCCTGCAGACAAACGAGTTCACCGGGAGGAACATGCCGGTACCGCCTCATGTTAAGGAGGGCAGACCTAGTCAAGGTGAAGGATCATTCTGTCCTGACACTTTTACAGTCCAAGACCACTCAACCTGGGGCCACCAGTCAACATACCATGATGTCCCTCTCACCACGAATGGTGCTCAGTCCAGTTGCTGGACCTTCCTTATCCAGGTTTTGGCAGGGTAGGTCAGGGTCGCTCCCCTGCTGAGCCTTCACTGCAGGCCTCTCACGACGCCCAGGTTCATCAAGTACTTGAGAACCCCACTGGGCAAGTTGGGGTGCGATCTCGCCTTCACCGGTCATTCTTTTTCACTTAGGGGCAGCCTTGATGGCCTTCAGCCATAGCATTCCAGTGCACTTCATCAAGAGGCTGGGACGGTGGAAATTCTCTGCTTACAGCGGTTACATACCCCAAGCAGACAGTGAGCTCAGACAGATGTTCAGAGTTTAGCCTAATAACTTTTTGTTGTGTCTCCTTTCCCTTGGGATACGACACACTTGTATACGATGCACTTGTATTCAAGGTTACTTGCACGCTCTCTCTTTTTGCCCTCTTTATTTTACAGGCCTGCCCGAACGACAGTTTCGACACGCTACAACCATAGGTTATGTTAATTATGTCATGTTCTCTATCTTGGCTCTGTTCCCTGACCACAAATGGCCAGGCGGAGCCTGGAGTTGTGGGAGGGGGAGGAGCCGCCTATTTAAGGTCAGGCCCCCCGCCTCTTCTGGGCTGCTGCAGGGTTTCGTCATCCCACCCACCTCTGCCCCTTTCTACAACATTCCCTTCTTCTTTCTTGGCAGGCCCTCTTTTACAGGCCTGCCCGAACGACGGTTTCGGCACGCTACAACCGTAGGTTATGTTAATTATGTCATGTTCTCTATCTTGGCTCTGCTCCCTGACCACAACAATAATAAATTATAAAAAATAAATTTAAAAAATAAACAAAAGTTTAAAAAATACTGACATTGTCCATTGTTCTACTGAAACTGTTGACTGCCCTCCTGACACAGCCCACTACTTCCTTCCAGAAGCACTGTGAAGAACAATTGCCAAAAATTATAGAAAAAAAATGCTGACCTTGTTCACGCAAAAAAAAAGCAATGTGAAAAAAATGAAAATAAAATTGTAAAAAATAATAAAATAAATAAAACTACTCACACTGCCCAATCCCCCAAAAAAGCCTTGTGAAAAAAATTATGAAAAAAATAAATTGTAAAAAATAATAAAAAAAAAACGACTGAAACTGTCCATTGCTATACTGACACTGTTAACTGTTGACTGCCCTACTAACACCATCCACTGTCCCCTCCCAGAAACACTGTAACAAATATAAAAAAAAACATTGTAAAAAATAATAAAAAAAAAAAAACTACAGACTCTCCCCCACAAAAAAAAGCATTGTGAAAATAAATTATAAAAAAATACAATTGAAAAACTAAAATAAATAATTACTGACACCATCCACTGCTCTAATGACACAATCCACTGACACCCCCCTCCGAGAACTGTGAAAAAATACTTTTGATGGCTTGGCGCCATCATCACACGTTCTTTTACGTGGTAGTAATTAGTATGTGTGCCAGGGTATCCCTGGGCGCTGTGTCTGGTAGGAATTTGAGCTTGGGAATATGGTGAGCCCTGTCCACACATAATTCTATATCGCTCAGTGACGGTATAAGGGCTTTCATCAAGCGCTGTACAAAGTTAGTAAGGTCGCCACTGTGGGTTATAGACTCAGGGATACCTCTGAATTTAATGTTGTTGCGCCGTGAATGATCCTCTAGGTCGGCAAGCTTATTTTGGAGGTGCTGCAATTCAGACTCCTGATCTGTGTAGGCATCTACAAGATCGTTGTGCACGGTGAACAGGTCCGCCATTTTGGACTCTAAATGCTGGATCTTGACTGCATGGATTTGGACTGTGTCATTGAGGGGCATAAACATGGCTGAGAAGTCAGAGTGTAAGGTGCTCCTCAGGGAGAGTAGCATGTTTTTCATGGTGGCTTCAGATATGGCCTGGTCAGAGACCAGAAACATCTGTATAGTGAGACTTGCTTGAGGGTGCATGCTAGAGGCCTGTTTCAGTAAGGGGCAGGGATGCAGGGGAGAGGTCTTCATCACCCCTGTGCAGCTTAGTTTTGACAGGGCTGTGAGTTGTGGGAGATGAGGGTGAGGGAGGAGAGCATTCCTCTAGGTCTCCGGCATTCTCAGGGCCCCCCCTGCCTGTCCTTACATCACTGCCAGGCGGATGGGAGCCGCGCGCCATGCCGAGGTTGGCTCCATCTTGCCTACTGCGGTGTGGGCCGGCGGGGAAGCAGTCCGTGAGGCGCTGAGATGGCTTTGTCGGCTTCCTCCGTTTTGACATCACGGCAGTGTGTGAGCGGGTTGCTGAGGGACGCAGTCTGGGCAATCAGGTCTCCCTCGTCTTGTCGCTATGAGCCGCTGTGGTAGAGAGGCTGCAGGAGCTCCTCAGTTAAGCGGCAATCACACACGCCAGACGGACATGACCCCCTTGTTGATCTGGTTTAGAGGTACTTGGCTACAGAGAACCTGACCTCCCCTCCCAGGGACAGGCAGACTTTCCACCCTAAGACCGGATCAGCCCCAGCAGCGGGTAAGATGATGCCAAGGGGTGAGGGTGGAGAGAGTGAGCAGGCAGGAGTACTACCTAATGTCTGGCGGGAGCAGACTGGGGAGTCAAGGCCACAAGAGGCAGCTGAAAGGGTTATTTATTACATGCTGCCGACAAGAGGGACATATTGCAGCAAATTGCCCAGTAGTGGATGAACCTATACAGTGTGACTTTCTAATGGATAGACGTCAGTCGCTGTTTGCAACAGTTGCATGCACAGCCATTCGGGGGTCTGAGAAACATTTAAGCCAAATGTATAATAATGGTAGCAATGTTGTTGTATTGCTGAATTTAGGTAGTCTGGTAATGTTAGTAAAAGCTGAATTAGTTCCTACAGAGTTCTATGGGCATAAAAAGGTGGCTGTATTTTGTGTACATGGTGACACCAGAGAGTATCCTGTGGCTACAGTGTCTTTTGTAACCCACAAAGGTAATATATCACATCAGGTGGGGTTAGTTTCTCACTTACCACATGATGCCATTGTGGAGAGGGATTTTTCACAATTCTGGGAACACTGGGATTGTCCTGACACCCCCAACATTGATCCTTTAAACCAGGAAGGTGAATAACAGAAATCCTCTGAGAGTGGTGGGGACTCTCCAGCATTCCCCTTATCGGTGTTAGCAGGGGAGACTCAAGAAGCTGGGGAAGAACCTACATCCTCAGACGAAAACATGCCATCGTTGAGTTTTCTGACCTTGAGGTTCGCAGGGAAAACTTTGCCACTGAGCAGTTAAAAGACTCCACACTGATAAGAGCCCGGGAAAATGTGGTAAAAATTGATGGCGAACTAGTGAACCTAGACCAGATCTGTGCTTACCCCTACTTCGTGGTGGACAGGGATCTATTATATCAAGTTGCTAAAAGGCAGAAGAAACCATTGAGCAACTTGTAGTGCCCAGAACTTACAGGAAGTTGGTGTTGGAGTTGGCCCATGGGCACATTCTTGGAGGGCATTTGGGGATAGAAAAAACCAGGGAGAGAGTATTGCAGAGATTCTATTGGCCTGGGGTCATTAAGGAAATAGAAAAATATTGTTCCTCCTGCCCGGTGTGTCAGAAGTCAGCACCTATGCCACATTTTCGTAATCCGCAAATACCCCTTCCCATCATTGAGGTCCCTTTTGAGCGAATCGCAATGGATTTGGTAGGTCCGGTGATAAAGTCCGCGAGGGGTCATCACTACATTTTTGGTTATACTGGACTATGCTACCCGCTATCCGAAAGCGATCTCTCTCTGAAATACCTCTGCCAGGACGATAGCCAAAGAGCTATTTCTTGTGTTTAGTCACGTGGGTGTTTGCAAGGAACTGCTTATGGACCAAGGTACACCCTTTATGTCCCAGGTGATAAAGGAGCTGTGGAAATTGTTCAAAGTGAAACAGTTGCGTACATCTGTGTATCAACCCCAGGGCCGGCCTTTGAGGTGTGCGAGCTGTGCGGCCGCACAAGGCGCCATGGGCAACAAGGGCGCCGTGCGGCCATCACAGCTCGCAGAAGATCAGGCCGCACAGCGGGAGGTAAGCGGCGACTGTGGCCTGGACAAGTGAGGTCTCTCTCCTTCAAAAAATGTAAGGGGGGTCTCTGATGTGAGGGGGGCTTTGTGTGGGGGGTCTGTGATGTAAGGGGGGGTCTGTGATGTAAGGGGGGCTCTCTGATGTGGGGGGGCTCTGATGTAAGGTGGCTTTGTGTGGGGGGTCTGTGATGTAAGGGGGGCTCTCTGATGTGGGGGGCTCTGTGTGGGGGGGGGCTCTGATGTAAGGGGGTCTGTGATGTAAGGGGGTCTCTCTGATGTATGGGGGTCTCTGATGTGGGGGGTCTCTTATGTAAAGGGGGCTTTGTGTGGGGGGTCTCTGATGTAAGGGGGGCTTTTTGTGTGTGTAGGGGGTCTCTGATGTTAGGGGGGCTTTGTGTGGGGGGGGGGGGCTCTGTGTGGGGGGGTCTCTGATGTAAGGGGGCTCTGTGTGTGGGGTCTCTGATGTGAGGGGTTCTCTGATGTGAGGGGGTCTCTGATGTGAGGGGGCTCTGTGTGGGGGGGTCTCTGATGTAAGGGGGGCTTTTTGTGTGTGTAGGGGGTCTCTGATGTTAGGGGGGCTTTGTGTGGGGGGGCTCTGTGTGGGGGGGTCTCTGATGTAAGGGGGCTCTGTGTGTGGGGTCTCTGATGTGAGGGGTTCTCTGATGTCAGGGGGTCTCTGATGTGAGGGGGCTCTATGTGGGGGGGTCTCTGATGTGAGGGGGGGCTCTGTGTGGGGGGGGTCTCTGATGTAAGGGGGACTGTGTGGAGGGGCTCTCTGATGTAGGGGGGGCTCTAAATTAAGGGGGGCTCTGTGTGGGGGGTCTCTGATGTAAGGGGGGCTAAGTTATTATTGATCATAAAAAAGAAAAGTCAAATAAAGACGGAAATATAGATGGTGGAAGTTGGATAGAGATGGAAAGGATTGAGACTGTCTAATACCCTATTTAATGTTTGCTATTAGGGAGGTACCCCAATCCTCTACGGGGTTTTCACCCTTTCAGTTCTCTATGGGAGACACCCAAGCGGGCTGTTGGACATCGCAAAGGAAACTTGGTAAAGTGAGAGTTCCCCACATAGGAGTGTGATTGAACATTTCGCACAGATGCAAGTTAGGATTGCACAGGTCATGCCCCTGGTAAAGTAACATTTGGCCCCAGCGCAGTTAGCACAGCAGAGGGTGTACAATCGCGGGGCCCAGACTCGTACATAGGGATAGGGTACAAGTGTTAATCCCTGCAGCTGAAAGCAAATTGCTGGCCAAATGGCAGGGCCCATATAAGATACTTGAAAAAGTGATTTAAGTGAACTACAGAGTTAGACAACCAGGAAGGGGAAAACCCGAACAGTTGTACCACGTTAATCTGTTAAAAGCCTGGAGGGATAGGGAATCCCTGGTTGCAGAGACTTGTTTGTCACCAGCACAGTCTGATTGCTTGGTTCCTGAGGTTGGAATAGCAGTCACCTTGTCAAAACCCCAACAACAGGAAGTTAAGGAGTTTGTGCTTCATAACAAAGAGGGTTTTCTGACTTGTCAGGACAAACATCTGGGGTGGAGCATGACATTATCACCCTGCCAGGTGAAAGGGTGAAACTGAAACCATATTGAATACCAGAGGCCCGATGGGAGGCAATACGTGGGGAAATAGAGAATGCTAGACTTGGATGTGATCGAGGAGTCCTAGAGTGACTGGTCCAGTCCGATAGTGTTAGTACCTAAACCTGATGGGAGCTGGCGATTTTGTAACGATTTTCGACAATTTAATAAAATTACAAAATTTGACACCTATCCCATGTCACGCATAGATGAATTAATCGACTGACTGGGAACAGCCCGGTACATGACAACGCTCGATCTGACCAAAGGGTATTGGCAAATTCCCCTAGCCGAGTCGGCGAAGGAGAAAACTGCATTTGTAACCCCAGATGGGGCATTCCAGTATAAAAGACTGCATTTTGGATTACAAAATGCTCCGGCAATATTTCAGCCGAAAATGGATAAGATTCTGTGGCCCCATCAGAAGTATGCTGCAGCGTACCTGGACGATGTGATTGTCCATAGCACAGATTGGGCCTCACATCTGCCGAAAGTCCAAGCTGTGTTGGACTCTATATGGGAAGCTGGATTTACGGCCAACCCAAGGAAGTGTACCATTGGACAGGAAGTGGCCAGGTATCCCGGGTACACTATTGGGAGGGGAATAATAATAAACACAAATCAACAAAGTGGAAGCTATACAGAGTTGGCCGTGTGCCAACAGCAAGAAGCAAGTATGAGCATTTTTAGGAATTGCTGGCTATTGTCAATGATTCATTCCTCATTTTGCTTCTCTGGCTGTGTCCTTCACCAACTTGATAAAAGGAAAGGAGGGCGTCATGGTTAAATGGTCCCCAGAGGCTGAAGCAGTGTTCCAGTCATTAAAAAAAAAGCCCTCTGTAGCCAGCCAGTGTTGTATTCACCCAACTTCTCCAAAGACTTTGTGGTACAAATGGATGCATCAGATGTTGGGTTAGGAGCAGTGTTGTCCCAGGTTTGGAAGGGGGAAGAGCACCCGGTCATTTACCTCAGCAAAAAAATTAAATCTCACGAGGGGAATTACGCTACTATTGAGAGTGGGCCCTAGATTCCCTTCGCTACTATCTGCTAGGTAGACATTTTGACCTGGTTACTGATCACGCTCCCTTAAAATGGATGACCCAAACCAAGGAGACCAATAGAAGGGTAAATAGGTGGTTCCTGGCTCGAATTTCACTTTACTGTAAAGCATTTTCCTGGTGGTCAAATGGGGAATGTGGATGCTTTGTCCTGAGCTCATCGTTTCCTGATTGCTTGTGTTCCAACCCCAAGGTTGAAACAAGAGGGGGGGGGGGTGACAGCAGTTGTTCCACTAGGGGGAAGTGCTGAGTTCTCAAGCATTAGAACCTAATGAGACCAGCTGAGGTGAGTTGGATCATTAGGTTCTTTAAAAAAAACTCCTAGCATGCCTAGAGTGGAGTTCCACACTGGAACCAGTTTGTTGCCTGTGGAAACTGGGGAGCTTAAGACCTACTTGTGTGGTGAGACAGCATGTGTGGCAGACCTCTTAGATAGGGAGATAGGTTCTAGGGGCAGGAAAAGGCCCCGACTCTTTACCCCAGATGGACTCTAAGGTACTGTATGCACAACAACATGCATAAAAATGCTGGAACAATAGATGTGCATTGCCTTCCATTGACATTCATTGACTTGTGTTTCTATGCAGACTGAATTTCCATGTGTTTTGCAGGTTATTACATCTGACATCACATCCTTTCTTTTGGGGTTGTGAGGAGTGAGCTAGAGCGAGAGAGGAAGATTTTTTTTTCTTTTTTTTTGGAGAGACAAACAGGATTTCCAGTATAACAGCTCTAATTATTGTGATCGCTCTTTGCTATACTGTGGAAAAAACAGCTGACACGCCCCTCCCCCACCATGCCCTGACCCTCCCCGCCCCCTCTGCTATGAGCTGACTCCTCTGTATGGAGAAATGTTAGCACACCCCTCCCCCACTCCCATTGCTTAAAGCGGACTCCACTTTTTAGTGAAGAAGTGCTGACATGACCCCTCCCCCCATTCTCTCTACTGTAAGCTGACTCCTCAATGGAAAGCCCCTGACCCCTCCCCCTTGACCTGCACTGCCCCCTCTGCTTTATTTGAATCCTCTGTGTAGAGAAATGCTGACACACCCCTCCCCCTTTGCATTGAGCTGGGTCCTATGTGTAATGAAATGTTGGCATCTGCTTTGAGATTCTTTATATGTAGAAATGTTGGCACACCCCTCCCCCACTCCTCTCCTGTCAGCTGATTCCTATATGTAGAGGGGAAATGTTTTCTATCATCCCCTCCCCCACTCTCATTGCTTCAAGCTGAGTACCCCTCCCCCAATATCTCTGCTGTGAGTTGAAACTTTGATGTAGAAAACCTTGATACACCCCTCCCCCACACACCCCCCCCTCTCTCCTGTCAGCAAATTCCTCTATGTAAAAGGAAAATTCTTTCTTTCTTACCCCTCCCCCACTCTCCACTGCTTAGAGGAGACGTTATTGACCTGACCCCTCCCCCACTATCTGAGTCTTCTGTATAGAGAAGTTCTGACATGCTCCTCCCCCACTTCCTCTCCTGTCAGCTGTCATATGTAGAGGGGAAATGTTTTCTTTCCTACCCCTCCCCCACTCCCATTGCTTCAAGCAAATGAGTCTACTCTTTAGAGGAGAAGTACTGACCTGACCCCTCCCCCATTATCTCTGCTCTGAAATAAATCCTCTGAGTGGAGAATATCTGACACGCCCCTCCCCCTGCACCTCCCCTTTGCATTGAGCTGAGTTCTATGTGGAGAAAAATGTTTGCACTCCCCTCCCCCACTCCTCTCCTGTCAGCTGATTCCTGTATGTAGAGGGGAAATGTTTTCTTTCATCCCCTCCCCCACTCCCATTGATTCAAGACCTGTGATCCTATATAGAAGAAGCTCTGTGATCATTCCAGAGAGAACAATGGTCAGCTGTGTTTACAACAGCTGACCGTCCTTCTCTCTCTGATTGGTGAGTGATCGCGGGTGGCTGGCAGCAATCGGAGCCACCATCCTCGTGCATCGGAGCCCCCGCTGACTAGCAGCAGGGGTGTGACCGACGTAGGGCTACATCGGTTCGCGCAGGAGGGGGTGCCTGCCACAGTATATCTGCGGTGGGCGGTCCATAACAGGTTAAAGAAGAAGTGTTGAACTGACCCCTCCCCCATTCTCTCTGCTATGAGTCCTCTGTGTAGAGAAATGTTGGCACACCCATCCCCCACCCCCCTCCTGTCAGCTGATTTCTATATGTAGAAGGGAAATACTTTCTTTCATCCCCTCCCCCATTCTCATTGCTTCCAGCTGACTCCACTGTATAACTGTTTGCTAGAGTTCTGTGTAGATCAGCCTTTCTCTAACTCTTTACCCCATAGGGGCACTAAGGGCCTGATTGTACATCAACATACATAAAAATGCTGCAATAATGGATGTGCATTGCTTTCCAATGACACACACTATATTACCAAAAGTATTGGGACGCCTGCCTCTACACACACATGAACTTTAATGGCATCCCCGTCTGGAGAGAAGGCCTGGCTCGCAGTCTCAGCTTTAATTCATCCCAAAGGTGTTCTATCAGGTTGAGGTCAGGACTCTGTGCAGGCCAGTCAAGTTCCTCCACTCCAAACTCACTCATCCATGTCTATGGACCTTGCTTTGTGCACTGATCCAAATCATTTGGTGGAGGGAGATTATGGTGTGGGGTTGTTTTTCAGGGGTTGGGCTTGGCCCCTTAGTTCCAGTGAAGGAAACATTTTGGAAAATTTCATGCTCCCCACTTTGTGGGAACAGTTTGTTGATGGCCCCCTCCTGTTCCAACATAACTGTGCACCAGTGCAAAAAGCAAGGTCTACAAAGACAAGGATGAGCGAGTTTGGGGTGTCCTGACCTCAATCTGATAGAACACCTTTGGGATGAATTAGAGCGGAGACTGCGAGCCAGGTCTTCTCTCCAACATCAGTGTCTGGCCTCACAAATGCGGAACTGGAAGAATGGTCAAACATTCCCATAGACACTCCTAAACTTTCTGGACAGCCTTCCCAGAAGAGTTGAAGTTGTTATAGCTGCAAAGGGTGGGCCAACTCAATATTGATCCCTACGGACTAAGACTGGGATGCCATTAACCACTTTACCACCGGAGGATTTTCCTGCTTTACGTCTGGGCCACTTTTTGCAACTCGGCACTGTGCGCCTTTAACTAACAATTGTGCGGTCATGCAACGCCGTACCCAAACAAAATTTACGTCCTTTTTTTTTTCCACAAACAGAGCTTTCTTTTGGTGGTATTTGATCACCTCTGCGCTTTTCATTTTTTGCGATATTAATAAAAAAATGCGACAATTTTGAAAAAATAATATTTTTCTACTTTGACAGTTAAAAAATATCCAATATATTCAATTTTTGTCATATATTTAAGCCAAAATGTATTTAGCTACATGTCTTTGACAAAAAAATTCTCAATGAGCGTATTTTTAACCGCTTTAAGACCGGACGATTTTACCCCATTCCTGACCAGGCCATATTTTGCGATTCGGCACTGCGTTACTTTAACGGACAATTGCGCAGTCGTGCGACGCTGTACCCAAATTAAATTTATGTCCTTTTTTCCCCCACCAATAGAGCTTTCTTTTGGTGGTATTTGATCACCTGTGCGAGTTTTACTTTTTGCGCTATAAACTAAAAAAAGAGCGTCAATTTTGAAAAAATAACAGTATTTTTCACATTTTTTAATATGAAATTCCCCAAAAAAAAATGTAAAAATCAAAATTTTTTATCATTTTAGGCCAATTTGTTTTCTGCTACATATTTTTGGTAAAAAAAAATCACAATAAGCGTATTTTGATTGGTTTGTGCAAAAGTTATCGCAGCTACTAACTACAGGAAATTTATGTCATTTTTATTGTTTTTTTTTTTTTAAACTGGTAATGGCGGCCATCTGCTCTTTTTTATTTTTTTTTGCGGGACTGCGACATTGCGGCGGACAGATCGGACCCCTAACTGACATTTTTGACACTTTTGGGGGTACCAGTGACATTACTACAGTAATCAGTGCTATACATATGTACTGTTACTCTAAAAATGACACTGGCAGGGAAGAGGTTAATTTTTATTGGAGAGGGAGGGGTTAATGTATGCCTGGTGCTTACTGACGTGTGTGGGGGGAGGGGACTGTGTGACACAGGGACAAATCGCAGGTTCAGCTATGCTGAATCCTGTAATCTGTCCCTGCCTGTCACTTAGGAGGTCCGCCCACTTTGTTTACAGAAGCGAGCTGAACTCCAGACTCGATCCCCGACGATCGGGGAAGAGCGGCGGTGATTACCGCCTCTCCTCCCCTGGTCCGACTCCCGCTGTGACTGAATACAGCGGGATCGAGCCTTTGGCGGCGTGCCGCCCATAAGGGGAGGAGTCCAGCGACGTAGGTCTACGTCGCTGGACGATAACAAGCCACTTTGCCGCAGTACAGTCAATGTGAGCGTTCGGCAAGTGGTTAAAGTTCATGTGTGAGTAAAGGCAGGCGTCCCAATACTTCTGACAACATAATGTACACTGACTTGTGATTTCATGCAGACGGAATTTCCATGTGTTTTGCAGGTTATTACCTCTGACATTACATCCTTTCTCTTTTGGGGGTTGTGAGAAGGAGTGAGATAGAGAGAGAGGAAGACATTTTTATTTTGGGGAGGGATTGGCAAACAGGATGTCTAGTATAACCGCTCTAATTGTGATTGGTCTAGCTAGACTGAGCAGAAAACAGCTGACACGCCCCTCCCCCTGCAGTGCCCCCTCTGCTGTGAGCTGACTCCTCTCTATAGAGAAATGTTGGCACACCCCTCCCCCACCCCTCTGCTGTCATCTGATTCCTATATGTAGAGGGGAAATGCTTTCTTTCATTCCCCTCCCCCACTCCCATTGCATCAAACTGACTCCACTGTTTAGAGAAGTGCTGAGCTGACCCCTCCCCCATTATCTCTGCTGTAATGTGAACCCATAATGTAAAAATATGGTGACACGCCCCTTCCCTGCACCTCCCCCTCTGCTCTGAGCTGAGTCCTCTGTATAGGGGCTGGTGCAAGGATTTCTGACATCCTAGGTGAAACCTAACTTTGCTGCCTCCCCATTGGCTCCGCCCCTGACTCAACCCCATACATTTAGTATTACTCCACCTGTGTCAGGAGGCGGCGCTATACAGGAAGCAACGGCTCTGCCTCTTCTACTGCCGGTCTGTGTGTTATCCGATTACTGTCAGGATCGCTATGTATAGGGTGTAAGGATTGCTATGTACAAGGTGTAAGGATCGCTATTTACAGGGTGTAAGAATCGCCATGTACAGGGTGTAAGAATCGCCATGTACAGGGTGTAAGAATCGCTATGTACAGGGTGTAAGGATCGCTATGTACAGGGTACAAGGATCGTTTAGGTAAAAAAATCAATGAACTTGGGTCAATAATGGCATCTGAGAATGTAGATTTAGTGGCTGTTACGGAGACATGGTTTAATGATAGAAATGACTGGGACATAACCATACCAGGGTACTCTTTATACAGAAGAGACAGAGAAGGCAAGAAAGGAGGAGGAGTGGCCCTGTATGTGAAAGATAGCATTAAATCTAACCTAATACAAGTTGGTGAGGCCAACATAGAGTCAGTTTGGGTTACGTTGCAGGTTGCTAATCATGCAGTAACTCGTGTAGGTGTGATATATAGACCACCTGGTCAAGTTAAAGAACTAGATGAACTACTAGTTGAAGAAATAGCTAAAATGACAATGAAAGGAGAAGTTATCATTATGGGAGATTTCAATCTTCCAGATATAAACTGGAAAACCAAAATAGCAAGTTCTACCAGGAGTACAGATATTCTAAATTCCCTATTGGGGTTGTCTCTGCAACAAGTGGTTGAGGAGCCAACCCGGAGGGAAGCCATTTTCGATTTGGTATTCACAAATGGGGATTCGGTATATGATGTCCTTGTAGGCGAAACCTTGGGATCGAGTGATCACCAGTCAGTGTGGTTTAATATAAGAACTGTGAAAGAGTCACACCACACAAAAACAAAAGTTTTAGATTTTAGAAAAACAGACTTTTCAAAAATGAAATTAGTCATAAATGAGTCCTTATCAGACTGGAACGGATTACATGGAGTCCAGGAGAAATGGGACTACTTAAAAGGTGCATTATTGAAGGCAACAGAAAATTGCATTAGACTTGTCAGTAAAAGCAAAAAAAGGAAGAGACCACTGTGGTACTCAGCAGAAGTGGCCCAAATCATTAAAAATAAAAAGCTAGCATTTTGTAATTATAAAAAAACCCAGAGCAATGAAGATAAGGAAATCTACAAGATTAGGCAGAAAGAGGCCAAGCAAGTTATAAGAACTTCTAAAGCACAGGCAGAAGAAAAACTAGCTCAGTCTATGAAAAAGGGGGATAAGACATTCTTCAGATATATAAATGAAAAAAGGAAATTAAAACAAGGAATAACTAAATTAAAAACAAAGGACGGAAGGTATGTAGAAGAGAATAAAGGGCTAGCCGACTGCCTAAATGAATACTTCTGTTCAGTTTTTACAGAAGAAAAAGAAGGAGAAGGACCTCCACTTGAAAGGATGACTAAGATTGCTGTCTAAGGTGAAGACAAATAAGTCACAGGGTCCTGATGAGATACACCCAAAATTATTAAAAGAGCTTAGTGGTGAGCTGGCAAAACCATTAACAGATTTATTTAACCAATCATTAGTAACAGGAGTCTTCCCGGAAGATTGGAAATTGGCAAATGTCGTGCCCATTCAAAAGAAAGGTAGTAGGGAGGAATCGAGCAACTATAGACCAGTGAGTCTGACATCAATAGTATGCAAATTAATGGAAACCCTATTAAAGAATAGGATTGTGGAACATCTTAAATCCCATGGATTGCAAGATGAAAAACAACATGGGTTTACTTCAGGGAGATCATGTCAAACAAATCTTATAGATTTTTTTGACTGGGTGACTAAAATAATAGACGGTGGAGGTGCAGTAGACATTGCATATCTAGATTTTAGTAAGGCTTTTGACACTGTCCCACATAGAAGACTTATCAATAAACTGCAGTCATTGAGCATGGACTCCCATATTGTGGAGTGGATTAGGCAGTGGCTGAGTGACAGACAACAGAGGGTTGTAGTCAATGGAGAACATTCAGAACAAGCTCAGGTTACCAGTGGGGTACCTCAGGGATCTGTGCTGGGACCAATTTTGTTTAATATCTTCATAAGTGATATTACAAAAGGCCTCTATGGTAAGGTTTGTCTTTTTGCTGATGACACAAAGATATGTAACAGGGTTGATGTTCCTGGAGGGAAACGCCAAATGGAAAAGGATTTAGGAAAACTAGAAGAATGGTCAGAACTCTGGCAACTGAAATTTAATGTGGATAAGTGCAAGATAATGCACCTGGGGCGTAAAAACCCAAGGGCAGAATATAGAATATTTGACACAGTCCTGACCTCAGTATCTGAGGAAAGGGATTTAGGAGTAATTATTTCAGAAGACTTAAAGGTGGGAAGACAATGTAATAGAGCAGCACGAAATGCCAGCCGAATGCTTGGATGTATAGGGAGAGGTATAAGCAGTAGAAAGAGAGAAGTGCTTATGCCGCTGTACAGAACACTGGTGAGACCTCACTTGGAGTATTGTGCGCAGTACTGGAGGCCATATCTCCAGAAGGATATAGATACTCTAGAGAGAGTTCAGAGAAGAGCTACTAAACTAGTACATGGATTGCAGGAAAAAACTTACCAGGAAAGGTTAAAGGACCTTAACATGTATAGCATGGAAGAAAGAAGAGACAGAGGGGATATGATAGAAACTTTTAAATACATAAAGGGAATCAACTCGGTAAAGGAGGAGAGCATATTCAAAAGAAGAAAAACTACCACAAGAGGACACAGTTTTAAATTACGGGGGCAAAGGTTTAAAAGTAATATGAGGAAGTATTACTTTACTGAGAGAGTAGTGGATGCATGGAATAACCTTCCTGCAGAAGTGGTAGCTGCAAATACAGTGAAGGAGTTTAAGCATGCATGGGATAGGCATAAGGCTATCCTTCATATAAGATAGGGCCAGGGACTATTCATAAGGATTCAGATATATTGGGCAGACTAGATGGGCCAAATGGTTCTTATCTGCCGACACATTCTATGTTTCTATGTTTCTATGTTTCTATGCTATGTACAGGGTGTAAGGATCGCTATGTACAGGGTGTAAGGCTCGCTATGTACAGGGTACAAGGATCGCTATGTACAGGGTGTAAGGATCGCTATGTACAGGGTGTAAGGATCGCTATGTACAGGGTGTGAGGATCGCTATGTACAGGGTATAAGGATCGCTATGTACAGGGTGTAAGGATCGCTATGTACAGGGTGTAAGGATCGCTATGTACGGGGTGTAAGGATCGCTATGTATGGGGTGTAAGGATCGCTATGTACAGGGTGTAAGGATCGCTATGTACAGGGTGTAAGGATCGCTATGTACAGGGTGTAAGGATCGCTATGTACGGGGTGTAAGGATCGCTATGTACGGGGTGTAAGGATCACTATGTATGGGGTGTAAGGATCGCTATATACGGGGTGTAAGGATCGCCATGTACAGGGTGTAAGGATCGCTATATACGGGGTGTAAGGATCTCTATGTACAGGGTGTAAGGATCCCTATGTACAGGGTGTAAGGATCCCTATGTACAGGGTGTAAGGATCGCTATGTACAGGGTGTAAGGATCGCTATGTACAGGGTGTAAGGATCGCTATGTACAGGGTGTAAGGATCGCTATGTACAGGGTGTAAGGCAGAGTTCGGTCACCCTGGTATGGCAGGCAGAGTCAGCAAAACTACATTACGGTCACCCTGACATGGCAGAGTTCAGTCACCCTGGTATGGCAGAGTCAGCTAAACTACACTACGGTCACTCTGACATGGCAGAGTTCGGTCACCCAGGCATGGCAGAGTTAGGTCACCCATAAACTCCGGTCACCCTGACACTTAAAAGTATCCCTACAGAAACTAGATTATTGAATCTAATTATAGTGGTATATAGTACCCTAACTACACTGCATATCCCTTTCCTCACACTAAAAGAACAGCTCCATAGAGCAGGAGAAACACTTCCACTCTCTTCAAAAGCCTCTGTATTACAGTGCTAGAGGTTAGGCGGGGCTATATTATATACTGGGGGGCTTATTCACTCCTGATTGGCCTCTGGACCCCGTAGTCACTCCAATCACGTTCCTAGCAGACTCCTGCCCCCTTCATTGGCTTTTACTGACGTTTCTGGGCCAACCACGGGCTTTTAAAGCCCACTTCCTGACCAATTGCATTTTGGGCGGTTCTGGTGACCGAATTCCAAACTTTTACCGCAAAAAGTTCGGAATTCTGCCAAATTTCGAACACCCAATGTTCGGGTCGAACCGATGGTCGACCCAAACCGTTCGATCATCCCTAATGCCCACCAGGTGTAACTCAACATAGGCTATGCTGCAGTGGCTGCACACGCAGGAGAGGGTCATCAATAAGTACCTGTGTGAGTATGGCACAAGGACAGGCTCTGGGGAGCTTGGCTTCTTTTCGCCACGCCAGTGGCTGCTGATAAAGGATGCATGCACTGTCCTGTCACCATTTGAGGAGGCCACAAGGATGGTGAGTCGGGACGATGCATGCATCAGTGACACTATCCCGCTAGTCTTCCTGCTGGAGCACACGCTTCATGAAATCATGGACAAGGCATTTGAGGCAGAACAGCAGGTAGAAGCGGAGGACTTACTTTCCTCACAAGGCCCCCTTTATGCAGATGTCATTCTTTTGGGGTGACAAAACACACAGAAGCAACAAGAGGTAGAAGAGGAGGAGGATTGTGGCAGCATGGATGTAGAGGATAGCATACAGCAGTCTTCAAGGGATGGTTGTCATTCCCCAGAAACCCCAGGAGTTGTTTGTGGCTGGGGAGAGGTTGCTCCTGACAACGTCATCCTTAGTGACCCAGAGGACTCAGAATCTCATGCCTCATTAAACTTACGCTGCATGGGCTCCCTGATTCTGTAAAGCCTGCCAAAGGACCAGAAGATTTGATTAGGATTAGACAGCACCAACAACCAAGGCCCAATTTTTCTGCACCTGTATGACAAGTACATGCGATTTCAAATTTGTATGGAATTTTCAACAGAAGGGCTAATTTCTGCGCCCAGCAAGAGTAACTGAGCTGAGTCCTCTATATGTGTACTGTGTAGATCCCACTTTCTCCAACTCTTTACCCCAGAAGGACCCTAAGGGGCTGTATGCACAACAACATGCATAGATATGCTGGCACAATAGATGTGCATTGCCTTCCATTGACATTCATTGACTTGTGTTTCTATGCAGACTGAATTTCCATGTGTTTTGCAGGTTATTACCTCTGACATCACTTCCTTTCTTTTGGGGTTGTGAGAAGAAGTGAGATAGAGCGAGAGAGGAAGATTTTTTTTAAATTTATTTTTGGAGAGACAAACAGGATTTCTAGTATAACAGCTCTAATCATTGTGATTGCTGCTGCTATATTGTGGAAAAAACAGCTGACACGCCCCTCCCCGCCCCCCACCACCACTCACTGCCTCAGCCCATCCCGCCCCCTCAGCTATGAGCTGACTCCTCTGCATAGAGAAATGTTGGCACACCCCTCCCACACTCCCATTGCTTAAAGCGGACTCCACTTTTTAAGGAAGAAGTGCCGACATGACCCCTCCCCCCATTCTCTCTACTGTAAGCTGACTCCTCAATGGAAAGCCCCTGACCCCTCCCCCTTGACCTGTACTGCCCCCTTTATTTGAATCCTCTGTGTAGAGAAATGCTGACACACCCCTCCCCCTTTGCATTGAGCTGGGTCCTATGTGTAATGAAATGTTGGCATCTGCTTTGAGATTCTTTATATGTAGGAATGTTGACATACCCCTCCTCCACTCCCTCTCCTGTCAGCTGATTCCTATATGTAGTGGGGAAATGTTTTCTTTCATCCCCTCCCCCACTCCCATTGCTTCAAGCTGAGTTCACTGTACAGAGGAGAAGTGCTGAGCTGACCCCTCCCCCAATATCTCTGCTGTGAGCTGAAACTTTGATGTAGATACGCCCCTCCCCCTGCACCTCCTCTCTTCTGTCAGCAAATTCCTCTATGTAAAAGGGAAATTCTTTCTTTCTTACCCCTCCCCCACTCTCCATTGCTTATAGGAGATGGTATTGACCTGACCCCTCTCCCACTATCTGAGTCTTCTGTATAGAGAAGTTCTGACATGCTCCTCCCCCACTTCCTCTCCTGTCAGCTGATTCCTGTATGTAGAGGGGAAATGTTTTCTTTCCTACCCCTCCCCCACTCCAATTGCTTCAAGCAAATGAGTCTACTCTTCAGAGGAGAAGTACTGACCTGACCCCTCCCCCATTATCTCTGCTTTTAAATAAATATATCTGACAAGCCCCTCCCCCTCCCCCTGCACCTCCCCCTTTGCATTGAGCTGAGTTCTATGTGGAGAAAAATGTTTGCACTCCCCTCCCCCACTCCTCTCCTGTCAGTGTAAGATTCTGGTACCTCTGGTACCCTTAATAATTTATTTCCTTCCAAATATGCGTCCCACCTTTCTTACTAGGTGGTACGCATACACCTTTAAGACAGATGATGTCATCGCTGAGCGCCGGCGTTCTCACTCACATCGTTCGTTCAACCTGCCTTGTGTATCCACATGCTTTCAAGCCTGTCTTGCTGTCGGAACCTCCAGCTGGTTGCTTCTACCTGGAGCAGACCGGAACCTCGCTACTGATCCCTGTATCTCGCTACCGGATCTTCCCCTCTCTACTGGACCCCTCTACTACTAACATTTACTAGTGATAAGTACCCCACAGGGGAATCCTCCATAACCTACTTACACTATCTATCATCTGAACTGTTGCATAGATTGCTAGCTCTTGAGCCTACTACCATCTACTATCTGCACTGTTACATAGATTGCTAGCTCTTGAGTCTACTACCATCTATCATCTGCACTGTTACATAGATTGCTTGCTCTTAAGTCTACTACCATCTATCATCTGCACTGCTACATAGATTGCTAGCTCTTGAGTCTACTACCATCTATCCTTGCACTGGGTTATTCTATCCTGTAATTGTCATCTGCTGTCCTTACCACCTGTCACCGTACTCGATTACTAACCTATCTGCACTCTACCTAATACCATCTAGTACTCTCCTGAACAAACCTATCAAGTACTTACCATCTCTATCACTGTTCACACCTGTCCCTTCAGCACAACACCTTCATACTGTCATATACATTCTACCACTCCAGGAACATCTTATTGAGTGTGTATATATCTGTATGTTGAAGCTGACAGGCCCACAGTGATGAGTCTGGAGAGTTGGATCTGGTTATTCAACACATCTCTGCATGACTACTGAGTGGAGATTTTGCAGCTGCATATCCAGCCTACTACAAAAACGCAGGAGCTTTACTTATTGAACGAACCAGAAAAAAAAAATGGATTCAGCAGAATTACCCACTCAAGAGGTAGTGTTAGATTCACTATTAGGGGGAGTGGCCTAGAGAGGACGAGATGTGAGGACGTGTGAGAAGGAGCTCCCGCTAACCCCTCTCCCGGACTTACCCGACACGGCACAGCTATAGCGGCATGCTAACGACTAACACGGCCAGGAACCGCCCAGTGACTCGCTCGACCAGCGAACGACCAGTGGCGGACAGGCGCCAGCCACAGAGGAAGTCGGACGGCGGTATTCAGCGATACTTTCAAAATTATCTACCCGGAGCACCTGAAACAAAGATGGCGGCCGCGCGTGGGGGTGCACAGCCCAAACAGAGCGTGCAGCAGCGAGCAGAGAAAGGAGAAAAGCTGTCGGAAGAGAGCCCAGCAAACCTTGTGGTGATGGGGAGAGAAGCCGAAGCAGCCCTCGGTAACCAGCAGGAGAGTAGTAACCCAGAAATTAAGGACTTACTGAAAGCTCTGCCGACAAAAACAGAGATTGAAGCTTTGATTTTGAGGATTGAGGAAACACACCAGCGAGACATACAGGAGCTCCGCAAGGATATGACCCAACTGACCAACAAAGTTACCTCAAATGAAGCGGAAACCATACGGGTAAAAGATCAAGTGGCTGATGTAAAGAGAACAACAGAGACACTTCTAGAGCTCACTATTAATATGCAGCTTCGTATTGAGGATACAGAAGATCGGAGCCGCAGAGGGAATTTAAAGCTGAGAGGTGTACCAGAAGTGGAAGGGGAAAACCTGCAGGAGAAGGTGAGAGACATTTTTTTAAAAGTGCTTGCCCCTACCTCCCACCCTGCGGCCCCCTTGGAAATAGACAGGGTCCACAGAGTAGCAGGGTACAGACATATAGACCCTAGCAGACCTCGTGATATTGTATGCAAGATCCATCACTATACACAAAAAGAGGAGATCCTTCGCAAAGCCTGGGATATAGGCATAATCGAAATCGCAGGGTCTAAAATAAAAATACTCCCGGACTTGTCTAAAAATACTTTATATCGTAGATCACTACTACGGCCAGTATTGGATAGAGCCAAGCAGCTGGGTTTTAGATATAGATGGGGTTACCCGCTGGCGGTAACCTTTTTCAAAGAAAGAGACATGTTTGTTCTGCGAACCCCGACAGATCTACCCAGTTTATTCGAATTTCTTGGTACTGAACCTGTCCGGGTGGAGGACTGGTGCGCAATTGACCCTAGGAAAATGGGGTATTTAAACTGGAACCCCCTCAAAGGGGGGATGAATGGAAACAGAAATAGAAAAGCATGGACCCAAGAGGCTCGAGAGACTGGAGGATCAAGCTGAAGGAGAGAGCGGAAATGAAAAATGATGTAGGAATGTCACCACAGGGACTCTTTTTTTTGGGTTCTTTTTTTCCTTTTTTTTTTTACTATTTTTCAATATAAACCCCTTCCTACGATAGGGACCAAGAGACACTCGCCCCTCCACACCCTCGTATAAAATTTATTCCCAGTGAATTTGATACGTATTTTTCTCTAAACACTTGAAAAAGAGGGTTTTTTTTTTTTTTTTTTCTTCTTTGGTGTGTTGTTTGTTTTTTCTTTTGTACTTACTTTAATAGAGCACAAGAGTCACGAATCACGAGTGTGGAGAGTGTAGGGGGTCCTTATGGGTTATGAAGGGTCTGTGTTTTAGTTTGTTGTATAACATTTTTTCCCTTTTTTTTTTTTTTCTCCCCTCTTTTGGGGGTGTTTTATTGGTTCGGGTTGTGTGAAGCTACATACTAAATTTTTTTTTTTTTTTGGGCACACAATTAGTAGATGATCTTCTAATTGAAGTAGGTGGGGTAAGACAGCGGGGAGCTGTCTGCACATTCATAATATGGCAAATTGTTGTAAAATTGATTCACGAATAGCACCACGGGTTTTCTTTTGGAATACATATGGAATACATATGCTTAAAGGCCCATTTTTTCTGGGTCCCTAAGAAGGGTGAAGATCACGGAGAGAGAAGGAGGGTCACCTCCCTTTTTTTTTTTTTTTGCCCCGGGGATAGCAGTATATTACAGATATTTTTCAGAAAGTGTGAAGGGTGGTGAAAGAATCAATTAATTACCTGTAGGTCTGAAGAACTTGTAGGGGGGGAGAGGGGGTGACAGTTGTAGCATTGTGAGAGTGGAGGTGGGGTGGGGAGGAGGGGGGGGAGAGGGGACAGAGGAGTTCGCACCCTCTCCGTCCCTTCCCCTTCCCCCTTTCTGTTTTTTGTTTTTTCCTTTTGTTTGTTTCTGTTACCAGCATGTTAATAAACCAATAGAGGGCGTGACAGGGACTGGAAACAGTACCTGGAGTTAGGGGACATTGTATTAGGGAAGAGGGGATCGGAATAGACTGGGGGTAATATACAGACCTCTATCATTTACAAATCAAATTTATTTGGCTCCTTTTTCTCTTTCTTTTTACTATCGAGGGCTCTGTCTCCTTTTTCCCTTTTTTTTTTTTTTTTTTTTTTTTTTTTTTTTTAGGGATCGTAGGCGAACGGCCATTAAATTGTTTAAGTCAAGATTTGATCGACTGAATGATTTTAAAGAGGGGACAGAAATGGGACCCCCTTCCCCTGGTTTTTTTTTTTTTTTTTTTTCTTCTCCTTGAGACCAGTATGTTGATAAGCCAATAGAGGGCGTGGTAGGTATCGGAAACAGTATATGGAATGAAGGGGACATCATATTAGGGAAAAGGGGAACGGAGCAGACTGGGGGTAATATACAGACCCCTTTCATTTTCATATTAAACTTAGTAGCTCCCATTTCTCTCTCTCTTTACTATCAAGGGCTTTGTTTTCCTCTTTTTTTTGTCCCCGGGGGCATAGGCGCAACGTAACGCTTATTCCCAATTTCCCCCCTCCTCCTTTTGTTGTGATACAGAGGAAGGTCGGGAGAAAAACAGGCCGGGAGAAGTAGACAGAAAAAAGGAATGAATTTAGACATGCCGAAGATTATGGAAATGATCAGTGTCGGGGTTTGGGAGAGGGAAGGGAGAGTGGTATTCTCTAATCCAATCCAACCATAACCCCATTTAGGAAATAGCTCATAGAACCAACATAGTTTGGATGAGCTACCCAGCGTAAAGCTATTTAGCGACCTCTCTAAAGTTGAGAGGCCAAGAGGGTATCTCCCCTTCTCCCCCCCTGCCCTCCATAAATTTAATTTTTTTTTTTTTTTGTTGTCCTTTCTCCTCTCTCTCTCTTCCACTCCTCTCCTATTGAGCAATGGAAAACATAAGAATTCTATCCATTAATGCAAAAGGCCTGAACACTCCAGAGAAAAGGAGAATCTTGCTGGACGATCTGAATAGATCTAGGGTAGATATTGCAATGGTGCAGGAGACACACTTCAGGGAGGATAAATGTCCAAAGCTTGGTAATAATTCCTTCCCCATAGTATACCACTCTACCAACTGGGAGGCAAAGTCAAAGGGCGTATCCATCCTTCTATCAAGGAACATACCTTGGAAATGTACCCAAATTATGAGCGATCCAAATGGACGCTATTTGTTTGTGAAAGGGACTATAAGAGAGACCATAGTTACACTAGTTAACATGTATGTCCCAAACGTAAAACAGGATTGCTTCTTGAGGAGGAGCATGGATACACTTAATGACTTCAGAGAGGGCCATTTAATAATAGGGGGGGATATGAATATACCCTTGATCCCTTCAGAAGACACATCAAGGGGCATATAATCAATTCCGCCTAGAGTAAGAAAGCAGTTCGCTAAGACACTACAGGAGGGACAATTAATAGACGCATGGCGTATAATGCACCCAAGAGAAAGAGATTACTCATTCTATTCCTCTTTACATCAACAATATTCCCGCATAGATTACTTTTTAATCCCACATAATCAACTACATGCAATAAAAGATATAGTGATAGGCTCAGCAACTTGGTCAGACCATGCCCCAATTACAATAACCTACGACTTACCAGACAAAAGAGAAAGGAGAGAAACAACGTGGAGATTGAATGAAAACCTTTTACAAGACCAGGTGACAATGACAGAAGTTGAATCAGAAATGGAATTTTTTTTTTTAACCAATACTATTGTAGATTCAGACCCAGGGATAATATGGGAAGCGCATAAAGCAGTTATAAGAGGTATTTTCATTAAGCATGGGGCTAGGATCAAAAAACAACGAACTAAACAACTAGAACAGTTACTCCAACTGCTAAATAAAGTAGAAGCGAAACATAAACATGCACCGTCAGAGGAGGGAAAGGCAGAACTTCTGAAGATAAGAAGGGACATCAACGAACTTCTAGCCTTTAGAGTTAAAGCAGCAATTCAAAAAACTAAAAGGATCACATATGAATCAGGGGACAAATGTGGGAAGTTATTAGCAAAATCACTTAGAGATCAATACTTGACAACTTATATTCCACATTTAGTAACGGATGCAGGACAGAAACTCACATACCCTAAACAGATAACTCAGGAATTCAAAAAATATTACGAAACATTATATAATTTAAAAACCCCCATAACCCCACAATCTCAAATGGAGGAGTACGTACAAATCTCACAAATGCCCCAGCTGTCTGAAGAGGAGAGTAAGATACTTGAGTCACCAATTACATTAACAGAGATAATGGAGACTATAAAAAATACGAAAGTTGGGAAGGCGCCGGGACCTGACGGGTTTACGATTCACTATTATAAGAAACTAATTCCATACCTGAAAGAATTCATGAAAGACATGTTTAACGCGTGGGGGGCAGGGAAAACAATCCCCAAAGAAACTATACATGCACATATTTCGGTAATCCCCAAGGAGGGGAAAGACCCCACCTCGTGTAAAAGTTACAGACCAATTTCCCTGTTGAACACGGATTTTAAAATTTTTACAAAGATCCTAGCAGTTAGACTACAGAAATATTTGACGAAATTGATCCATCTGGATCAGGTGGGATTTGTCCCAAGCCGTGAGGCGAGGGACAATACGACCAAGTTGCTGAATCTATTACATATAATTCACCAAAAGAAAATACCAACCGTTCTACTTAACACCGACGCAGAGAAAGCGTTCGATAGGGTACGGTGGGAGTACATGTTCGTAGTCCTTCGTTACATAGGAATAGGGGAAAAAATGTTAAGATGGATAAAACAAAGTTACTCAACCCCCTCAGCAAAAGTAAAAGTAAATGGAATTCTTTCTACAGAGTTTTTAATCACAAACGGAACGAGACAGGGATGTCCCCTGTCCCCGCTCCTGTTCGTATTATCATTAGAACCGTTCCTGTGTAGAATCCGAATGAACCCAGACATTTCGGGTATCAAAGTGGGGAAGGACCAATATAAATTATCAGCGTACGCCGACGACGTTCTATTTTCGATTACAAAGCCAGTTATATCACTTCCTAATTTATTAACCGAACTAGGGAAGTACGGAACTCAATCTAATATGAAGATAAACTTTATTAAATCCGAAACAATGGGAATAGAATTAGCAGGGACACTTCAACAACAATTAAGGGCAAATTTTAAGTTGAATTGGACAAAGACGGCTTTAAAATATCTAGGGACGTTAATTACTTCAAAAATCTCACAATTGTTTAAGATGAATTTCATTCCCCTATCAAAATCCATAAATGTATTATTACAAAAGTGGAAAGAAGGAATGTATTCATGGATGGGAAGGTGCAATATAATTAAAATGAGTGTTTTACCAAAATTTCTGTATATTTTCCAGGCACTTCCCATCCACATTCCACCTCGATACTTGTCCCAGATTGAAACCATGATAATGGATTTTATTTGGAAATCAAAACGCCCCAGGGTAGGGAAGAAATATTTATTTAAATTCAAAACAGATGGGGGGCTGGCGATTCCGAATATGAAGAGATATTATCATGCCGTTCAACTAGGCAGAATGATTGATTGGTGTCGCCATAGAGAATATAAGTTATGGCCAAACATAGAGCAGGCACAATGTGAGGTATCACTGAAAAGAGCCCCCTGGTGTCATAAGAACTTGCCAACAGCTATTAAGAATCACCCTGTTATAGGAAACACGATTAAAATATGCGCAAAAATATTTAAACAAGACAATCTTATACGGGAGAATTCCTTACTATACCCGGTCCTGGGGAACCCCCTCTTTGAGCCAGGGTGTCAAGACAGGAAGTTTAAGGCTTTAGTAGAAAGGGGAATCTTTCAGATTCTTGATTTCCGCTCAGACACAGGATGGGTGACAACAGATGAGTTAACAGACGGGTCAGGCCTTTTTGGCCTAGACTCATGGAGGGCTTTTCAGTTACGCCACTTTCTGGGAACATTGAAAGCCCCCCCTCAGGGAGATAAAGAGGTAACACCCTATGAAAAAATATGTACCCAAAATGGAATACTGGAACATACTATATCCAAAATGTACTCCTTGTTAATGACATCAGTGGTACAGCATAAATTCCCTTTCTTGAGGGAGTGGGAAAGGGAAATGGGCATTACTTTCTCACCAGAACAAGAAAATCAAATAATTAAGTCAGTATTTGCTACCTCAATGTGTGCTAGAATTCAAGAAATGAATTATAAAATTTTTTCCAGGTGGTATTATACTCCGGTTAAAATGAATAAAATTTCTATAGCAAACACAGACCGATGCTGGAGATGTGGGACAGAGAGAGGCACAATGCTTCATATATTCTGGGCATGTCCTAAATTAGAAATGTATTGGGAACAGATTCTGAAGATAATACAGAAAATTACGAAAAGCTATATCCCCAAAGAACCGGCTTTGTTTCTGCTCCACGTCTCTAGCATACCGATACAAAATTACAATAAATCTATTATACCACATTTAATAAATGCAGCCAGGACATGTATTCCTCTCAGGTGGAAAGAGACTGAGCCACCTAATATAATTACGTGGTTCAGGAAGGTGGAGGAAATAAATAACTTGGAAAGCTTGGTCTTTTCCGCCCGCCAACAAACTGATAAATATGAGAAGAAATGGAAACAATGGATAGATTACGTAAACTCAGGAGAAGGACAACTTTAAAACACAGAGAAAGAATTAGATATAATGGATAAATAAGTATAAGGAAGAGGTTCGGGAGATGAGGAGAGAGGGGAGGGGAGATTTGAGAGGGAGGAGGGAAGGGAAAGGAAAGAAAAGAAAGAAAAGATTTTTTTTTTTTTTTTTTTTGGAGGTGGGGAGGAGGGGAGAGAGAGGGAAAAGGATTGAAATGGGAGATTTGGGTTCGGTTATAGAATGCCTAAGGAAGACTTTGGTCACTTTTGAGTCGAACTGAATATTTTGAAATTTGTAATCGTGAAAGTTGAAATGTTCGGCTATAGAATGTTTAAGGAAGGCTATGGCTCTTTTGAGTTGAATTAAATATTGTATAATTTGTAACTGTGAAAGTTGGAATGTATTGAATACAGTGTATATGTAACTGAACTTAAAGAAATAAAGAAATAATTTGAAAAAAAAAAAGAATTACCCACTCAAGTGACACAATTAACACAACAAGTAAATGCGTTAATACTTGCTCTTACTGAAGTAAAAGAAGAGAATCAGACTCTGACGCAGCAGGTAACCCATCTCTCACGGCTTACTACTGTTCAGCCCCCTGAACCTAAACTAAACCCTCCCCTAGTGTTTACAGGTGATCGGAAAAAATTTCGTGAATTCAAAAACGCATGTCAATTGCTTTTTTTGTTAAAACCTCGTACATACTCTACTGATCAGATTAAAGTCTGTACCGTTATTTCATACTTAACGGGTGATCCCCGGGCCTGGGCAGACTCTCTCTTTGAGAAAAATGATCAGATTCTCAACTCCTATTCCTTATTTCTAGCAGAACTCGCTAGTTTATATGAAGACCCCAATAGGCAGAGTACTGCTGATATTCAATTAAGGGCTTTAAAACAAGGACGGAGACCTGTAGAAGACTTTGTAGCAGAGTTCAAAAGATGGACCCTTGATTCAGGGTGGAATGATACATCTCTGCGAACTCAATTCAGACTCAGGTTATCAGAAGCTGTTAAAGACGAGCTCGCCCGAGCGGATTTACCTGGCACCTTGGATGCCTTGATACAACTTAGTATCAACATCGGCAGACGACTACGAGAAAAAAGGGCTGAAAAAATGGGAATGCCATTAACTAGACCTTCTCGGATTGCGGCCGTTGACCCTACTCCCATGGAGGTAGGAACTATACGCCCACCTTTATCAACTACTGAACGAGCCAGAAGGAGATCCAGAAATCTCTGCATGTACTGCGCATCCCCGGATCATTTGATAAGCGTCTGTCCCCTTGTCCGCAAAAAAGAGGGTGAGTGTTCACATGTCTTGCTAGGAGGATTAACGACTTCCTTTTCTAACCCCTATCTTTTTGTTCATTTAACATTACAGTGGGACCAGACTAGGATCACCACCAAGGCTATGATCGACACTGGATCTTGTGGAAACTATATTGATACACGTTTTGTTACCTTAAATAAAATACCTATTATTTCAAAACTTAAACCTGTTTCTGTTAGTTTCATTAACGGTATTCCATTGTCTTCTGGTCCAATCACCAACCAGACACAGGCACTCCTTGCCACTGCCAACGAGTCTCATGTGGAGACCATCACCTTTGATATACTATCCTCACCCCATTTTTCCATTATTTTGGGACTTCCCTGGTTACACACACACCAACCAATCATAGATTGGAAAAGACGGACTTTGGCCTTCCCTTCTCACTATTGTGAGATTACGTGTAACCTCCCATCTTATGGAAAGATCCTGTCTGTGGTGTCAGATGAGATTGCACCACTATGCTATCAGGATCTGTCCGAAGTATTCCTTGAGAAAAATGCTCAAGTGTTGCCTCCCCATAGGGATTATGATTGCACTATCGATCTACTCCCTAACAGCAAATTGCCTTTCGGTCATGTTTATCCCCTTTCACAGGATGACCTTTCTCATCTCAAGGAATACTTGGATGAGAATTTGAAAAAAGGGTTCATCAGACCCTCTACTTCTTCCACAGCTGCAGGACTTTTCTTTGTCCGCAATAAGGATTCCAGTCTTAGGCCTATTATCGATTATAGGCAATTAAACACGATTACGATAAAGGATCGCTATCCTTTGCCGCTCATCCCTGAACTCATTGAACAAGTGCGTGGGGCTACTTACTTCTCTAAATTAGACCTGAAAGGGGCATACAACCTAATCCGAATCCGTGACGGAGATGAGTGGAAAACAGCATTCAGAACCAGAAACAGATTATTCGAATATCTTGTGATGCCATTCGGGTTGTGTAATGCTCCCGCAGCCTTCCAAAGGTTCATAAACGACATCTTTAGAGACTTACTTGATGTCTGTGTCGTAGTATACCTGGACGATATACTTATCTATTCGCGATCTATGCCTGAACATATAAAACATGTAAGACTTGTGTTATCCAGATTACTCTCACACAATCTATACGTGAAATTAAAAAAATGCTTATTTCATAAGGAAGAAATATTATTTCTAGGATACATCATATCCAAAACTGGAATTAAGATGGATATGAGCAAGATATCCTGTATTCTGGACTGGCCTATACCAACAACTCGTAAAGCATTACAGCGATTCCTTGGATTCTCCAACTTCTATAGGAAGTTCATCAAGAACTTTTCCGCTATTGTGAGACCTCTCACACAACTGACAAGTATAAAGAAACCATTCAAATGGTCAGAAGAAGCGAATCAAGCTTTCTGCTTGTTAAAATCAAGCTTTACCTCTGCTCCCATACTACGCCATCCAGACCCATCCCTCCAATATATTCTGGAGGTAGATGCTTCAAATATGGCAGTAGGAGCAGTTCTCTCCCAACGACCAACAAATACTTCACCACTCCACCCAGTTGCTTTCTTTTCAAAATCACTAAGCAGCCCAGAGGTGAACTACCCAGTGGGTGAAAAGAGTTGCTTGCCATAAAACTGGCACTGGAGAATTGGCGACATTTTCTACTCGAAGGTACCCAGTTACCAATACTCATATATACAGATCATAAAAACCTTCAATACCTCCAGACTAACAAAACTCTCTCCCACCGACAGGTACGATGGTCATTATTCTTCCTAAGATTCAACTTCCTAGTGACCTACACGCCTGCAGACAAAAATAAAAAAGCGGATGCGCTATCACGATTAATCGAAGATAACTGCGCCGAAATCCCTTCCATTCCCATAATACCCTATGAACGTATTATTGGTGTTGTCTGTTCCTTGAAGGAAGAGATTTTGCACAGTATAGGATTGGATTCACCTCCACCACAACTGAGTACTGATGCAGAAGGCTTCCTCTATTACAACGACAAACTTTACATACCCCCTACTATGCGCACCAAGATCTTGGAGTTGTCACATGATGTGCCCATGGCAGGACATATGGGTATGACGAAAACCCTTAATTTGCTTACCAGGCAGTTTTGGTGGCCTGATATGAAGACGTCTGTACAAAAATTTGTTTCTTCATGTGACATCTGTGCAAGGTCCAAGATTGACACTACAAAACCATCTGGTCTACTCTGCAGTCTACCAATACCCCAGGTTCCATGGGAAGTTGTGTCCTTAGACTTTATAGTAGAACTACCACCTTCTAAGGGATTTAATACCATTCTAGTGTCAGTGGACCACTTGACAAAGATGGCACATTTCATTGCTATCCGTAGACTACCTTCGTTTAAACAAACAGCGGAACTACTGATGAAACATGTGTTCAAGTTGCATGGAATTCCAAAGACTCTTTTGTCCGACCGTGGTTCACAGTTCATCTCTAAATTTTGGCAAGCACTTTGTCAAATATTACGGATTGAGCGAAAGCTCACTTCTCCCTACCATCCTCAGACCAACGGACAGACTGAAAGAGTCAACCAGTGCATTGAGCAATATCTACGTTGCTATACATCATACCTACAGGATGATTGGGTGGATCTCCTCCCTCTGGCGGAATTTGCTTACAACAATGCAACCCACAGTACTACTAAGCAAAGTCCGTTCTACTTGAATTATGGGTTTCATCCCACTCTTCTTCCACCACGCATCCTGCCATCAAGTAGCCCAGTAGCCTCGGATTATCTTACCCAAATAAAAGACTCTCTGGGTTTGCTCAATACCACTATATCACACGCTCATAGTCAACAAAAAAGGTACTACGACCTTCGTAGAAGACCTTCTCCTCAGTATGCTATTGGGGACCTTGTTTGGCTATCAACAAGAAACTTAAGATTAAAGATCCCTAGCAAAAAACTTGGACCTCTATTTTTGGGACCCTTCCCAATTAAGAAACTTATTGGAAAAGCTGCAGTACAGCTCACCTTACCAGCAGATCTTAAGATCCATCCCATCTTCCATGTGTCGCTACTGAAGCCCCATGTTCCTAACCAAGGAATAAGGCCTACCATCTTGCCTCCACCTCCAATACAAGTTGAAGGCGGAGAAGAATATGAGATCAAAGAGATTTTGGATTCTCGCATCCATAGAGGAAGACTCCAGTATCTCATAAGATGGAAGAACTATGGACCCCAAGACGACACCTGGGTGGATACCTCTGATGTTCATGCACCTAGGCTTATACGAAGGTTTCACTCGAAATACCCAGAGAAACCAGTGCTATAGACCTTCCGGAGCCGGCCTTAAGGGGGGGTACTGTAAGATTCTGGTACCTCTGGTACCCTTAATAATTTATTTCCTTCCAAATATGCGTCCCACCTTTCTTACTAGGTGGTACGCATACACCTTTAAGACAGATGATGTCATCGCTGAGCGCCGCAGAGCGGCTATTTCAACCGCCGGCGTTCTCACTCACGTTGTTCGTTCAACCTGCCTTGTGTATCCACATGCTTTCAAGCCTGTCTTGCTGTCGGAACCTCCAGCTGGTTGCTTCTACCTGGAGCAGACCGGAACCTCGCTACTGATCCCTGTATCTCGCTACCGGATCTTCCCCTCTCTACTGGACCCCTCTACTACTAACATTTACTAGTGATAAGTACCCCACAGGGGAATCCTCCATAACCTACTTACACTATCTATCATCTGCACTGTTGCATAGATTGCTAGCTCTTGAGCCTACTACCATCTACTATCTGCACTGTTACATAGATTGCTAGCTCTTGAGTCTACTACCATCTATCATCTGCACTGCTACATAGATTGCTAGCTCTTGAGTCTACTACCATCTATCCTTGCACTGGGTTAGTCTATCCTGTAATTGTCATCTGCTGTCCTTACCACTTGTCACCGTACTCGATTACTAACCTATCTGCACTCTACCTAATACCATCTAGTACTCTCCTGAACAAACCTATCAAGTACTTACCATCTCTATCACTGTTCACACCTGTCCCTTCAGCACAACACCTTCATACTGTCATATACATTCTACCACTCCAGGAACATCTTATTGAGTGTGTATATATCTGTATGTTGAAGCTGACAGGCCCACAGTGATGAGTCTGGAGAGTTGGATCTGGTTATTCAACACATCTCTACATGACTACTGAGTGGAGATTTTGCAGCTGCATATCCAGCCTACTACAAAAACGCAGGAGCGTTACAGTCAGCTGATTCCTGTATGTAGAGGGGAAATGTTTTCCTTCATCCCCTCCCCCACTCCCATTGATTCAAGACCTGTGATCCTATATAGAAGGAGCTCTGTGATCATTCCAGAGAGAACAATGGTCAGCTGTGTTTACAAAAGCTGACCGTCCTTCTCTCTCATTGGTGAGCGATCATGGGTGGCAATCAAAGCCACCATCCTCGTGCATCGGAGCCCCTGCTGCCCAGCAGCAGGGGTGCGACCTACGTAGGGCTACATCAGTTCGCACAGGTGGGCTGCCTGCGGCAGTATAGCTATGGTGGGCGGTCCATAACAGGTTAAAGAAGAAGTGTTGAACTGACCCCTCCCCCATTCTCTCTGCTGTGAGTCCTCTGTGTAGAGAAATGTTGGCACACCCATCCCCCACTCCCCCTCCTGTCAGCTGATTTCTATATGTAGAAGGGAAATACTTTCTTTCATCCCCTCCCCCACTCTCTTTGCTAAGCTGACTCCACTGTATAACTGTTTGCTAGAGTTCTTTGTAGATCAGCCTTTCTCTAACTCTTTACCCCATAGGGGCCCTAAGGGCCTGATTGCACATCAACATACATAAAAATGCTGCAATAATGGATGTGCATTGCCATCCAATGACACACACTATATTACCAAAAGTATTGGGACGCCTGCCTTTACACACACATGAACTTTAATGGCATCCCCGTCTGGAGAGAAGGCCTGGCTCGCAGCCTCCGCTTTAATTCATCCCAAAGGTGTTCTATCAGGTTGAGGTCAGGACTCTGTGCAGTCCAGTCAGGTTCCTCCACTCCAAACTCATCCATGTCTATGGACCTTGCTTTGTGCACTGGTCAAAATCATTTGGTGGAGAGGGCATTATGGTGTGGGGTTGTTTTTCAGGGGTTGGGCTTGGCCCCTTAGTTCCAGTGAAGGGAACATTTTGGAAAATTTCATGCTCCCCACTTTGTGGGAACAGTTTGTTGATGGCCCCCTCCTGTTCCAACATAACTGTGCACCAGTGCAAAAAGCAAGGTCTACAGAGACAAGGATGAGCGAGTTTGGGGTGTCCTGACCTCAATCTGATAGAACACCTTTGGGATGAATTAGAGCGGAGACTGCAAGCCAGGTCTTCTCTCCAACATCAGTGTCTGGCCTCACAAATGCGGAACTGGAAGAATGGTCAAACAATCCCATGGACACTCCTAAACTTTCTGGACAGCCTTCCCAGAAGAGTTTAAGTTGTTATAGCTGCAAAGGGTGGGCCAACTCAATATTGAACCCTACGGACTAAGACTGGGATGCCATTAACCACTTTACCACCGGAGGATTTTCCTGCTTTACGTCCAGGCCACTTTTTGCAACTCGGCACTGTGCGACTTTAACTAACAATTGTGCGGTCATGCAACACCGTACCCAAACAAAATTTACGTCCTTTTTTTTTCCACAAACAGAGCTTTCTTTTGGTGGTATTTGATCACCTCTGCGCTTTTCATTTTTTGCGATATTAATAAAAAAATGCGACAATTTTGAAAAAATATTTTTCTACTTTGACAGTTAAAAAATATCCAATATATTAAATTTTTGTCATATGACTGTTGCTGACATGCTGACAGAATTTTACAGCTGAACTGCTCCACTTACCTTACCTGACACTTCTAAAATTGATGTCCCCGGGCCTGCTCCTTGTGTGCTGGCTGTGTCTGGCTCCTCTGCTGCGTGCTGCTGCCTCGCCTTACCGGTGACTCCGCAGATGCTGTCCACACGCTCTGGGCCTTCAAATGCTTAAACATGAAACATTCGTGACAAATTGGCCAAATAAACACATAAACATTAAATATTCCTGACAAAGGGCATCAGTCACGATTCACAAATATTTCATGTTTCTGCATTTGAAGGCCCAGAGTGTGTGGACAGCATCAGTGGAGTCACCGGTAAGGCGAGGCAGCAGTACGCAGCAAAGGAGCCAGACACAGCCAGCACACAAGGAGCAGGCCTGGGGACATCAATTTTAGAAGTGTCAGGTAAGGTAAGTGGAGCAGTTCAGCTGTAAAATTCTGTCAGCATGTCAGCAACAGTCATATGACAAAAATTGAATATATTGGATATTTTTTAACTGTCAAAGTAGAAAAATATTTTTTCAAAATTGTCGCATTTTTTTATTAATATCGCAAAAAATGAAAAGCGCAGAGGTGATCAAATACCACCAAAAGAAAGCTCTGTTTGTGGAAAAAAAAAGGACGTAAATTTTGTTTGGGTACGGTGTTGCATGACCGCACAATTGTTAGTTAAAGTGCTCACACACCCCTGAAAATGACTGTTGCTGACATACTGACAGAATTTTACAGTGTGTGAGGGACAGTATGGGAGGCAAATGTGCAGTGAGTGGACTGTGGAGACTCACTGCTCCAGTGACTCACCTCCCACTCACAGGCAGGCTGCCACACAGCCACAGTGCCACTTTCTAAAGCCAGCCTGCTCCTCTGACTGCTGCAGTTTTCTTCTGGCAGTGTGAGTCCACAGTGCACTCACTGCACATTTGCCTCTCATACCAACCTCACACTGTAAAATTCTGTCAGCATGTCAGCAACACTCAACTTCTGTCAGCATGTCAGCAACTGCTCCAGTGACTCACCTCCCAGGCAGGCTGCCACTGCTAAAACTGGCCTGCTCCTCTGACTGCTGGAGTTTTCTTCTTCTGGATGCTGTGGATACGCTGCTGCTCTCTGTCTCTGCTTCCGGCTGCCTTCTTCTCCTTGCCTCGCTTCACTCACCGCCGCCTTACCAAGCGATCATCGATTCAATGATCCAGTCAGGCCACGCCCACGCCATTCCGCACGCGCTCTAGGCCTGGGCTGGGCCTGTGACTGGCTGGTGGTTCTTGTTGCTGGGCAGCTGACTCTCCTGCTCGTGACGTCATCCGCTGTGCGCTTCCCCCTCCGCCGACCTGTTTGCAGAGAGAGGCGCCGCGATCGGCGAGACGCTGCGGCTGCCTGCCTGCCCTGCACTGTAAGCTCTGGCTGGCCTGGTCCTGCAGGAGGTCAGAGGAGCAATGGGAACGGCGTTCCCGCTGTGGAAATAGTGCGGGGACGCCGTTCCCATGCGTTCCTGCAGGACTCGACCCCTGGCACTACCCCCGCAGGAGCTGCTGATTAGATTATTGGGTCTACGTCCTGCCTACCAACCCCTGAAATTGGCTCGAACCCTCCCTAGGCACAACTGACACGAAAGGGGACTATAATACCAAATGGCTATAGGAGAACACAATTCAGGATATATCACCCCAATAAGTAATAATAACTTGTTACCTTTCTCCAACCGCATTCCCTCTGGGTGACACAAGGTGCAACACACAGACTTTTGCTTAACCAAAGTAGCTTTACTGAGAGTTAAAGTACAAGTTGACTCCAAAAGACATCACAAGAGTCAACTAAGAAAGATAAAGTTATTGACACAATAATAAACAATATGATTAAGATAGCTATTTTTGTATACTTATGCAACTAAAAGATAACTCATAGGCTTTCTTTTACCCAATTCAGGCTATACTTTACACACGTCTAGTCTCTTGTATCAGGTAGGCAGAACCTATTTAAATCCCACACACAGTTCCTTCCCTTTGGTTTGGAATCTTCGCTAGCAATCGTTGGTGCACAAGCTATTTGTAATCCAAAAGTAAGGATATATATTCAAAAAGGGTGAGAAAAAAAAGGTTACAATCACCCTCTGATTAATATCACCAAGCTGCAGTGTGGCAGTTTGGCCACTAGATGGAGCCGAGTTCCTTAAAATGTCCAGCAGCAGTCTTTTACAACTTGTATAAGAGGAAAACCTCGCTACACACTCCCCCCACTTGAGAAACTTTGGTCCCCAAAGAGGACAACAGCATGTACTCCAGTGCATATGTTGGCAGTACACAAAAAGAACATTAACATATGCATAACAGGGAATCATCTTCCTTTTCTTAAGCAGAGTTATAACTTAACAACTGCATATTACAACACAGGTTCGACATAGGAACCTCCCACCAATTGTTGGGGAAGGAAAGGTAATTCTGTTCACAGACCCCCGAGACTTGGGTGGCTTGTACAGATGTGCCTGGGGGTGAGCTAGGGTTGTCCTCCACCAAATCCGCGGTGGAAGAACTAGGCTGATCAAAAGATCATTTGGAAGTAAAGATAGCTTCTTCCGAGCATTCACCCAATTGGTCGTAAGTTAGTCTTTTGGGTGGGTGAATGACTCTTCTTTCCCTCTGTTCTTTGGGAGTCACAATCTTAGAAGTGCTGGAACCAGCCGCTCCTGGGGATTCTTCAAGAGCTTCCTCCTCTTGTCCCAACGCATTGGACTCTGGGGTTTCAGAAGCAGTTAATTCTTCTTCAGAGAAAGGTGCAACCTCCTCCTCAGGATCTTCACCATCAGCTACTTCTTCTGTAAGCATGTGGAAAGGCACAAATTCAGGAGCTTCTTCCCAGAAGGGTTCCTCTTTCAACCAGTTCGGATGAAGACAGGTACGCAGTCGTGGGTTCTGGTAACTGAGATGACCACATCCAATCAGGTACCTCCTCTTCATCTTCTAGATCTTCAATTGGAGAATCTCCATCCCTCACATCTGGAAATGCTGTTTGAGATCTGGTAACTGACCTGTGCCCTTGAGACGTTGAAGGGACTTCATGTGAGACTGGGTCAGGAGGTAGGCGAACTGCTTCTGAGAGAGGTAATAGGTGGTTCCTATGCCAAGTCTTCAGTGGGCCCACTCTCCCTTCCGGCCTAATCTGATACACAGGAAGGTTTGGCAGCTGCTTACAGATGACATAGGGCTGGGATTTCCAACGGTCAGCCAACTTGTGTTTCCCAGGGATACCCAAGTTCCTCAACAACACTTTATCCCCTGGCTGCAAATCCTGGATCCTAACTTTCAGGTCAAAGTTTCTTTTATTTCTCAGCCCCCGTTGATCAGATGAGACTTGGGCTTTTTCGTAGGCCGTTTTTAGGCTCTTCCTCAACCGGTCCACATACCCCTTGTGAGATGCTGCTGAGGTGTGATCAGGTGATATGCCGAAAGCCAAGTCCACTGGCAGCCGAGCCTCCCGCCCGAACATTAATCGGTATGGGGAGTATCCTGTAACATCACTGACAGTACTATTGTAGGCATGTACGATGGCAGCTACATGTTTACTCCAGTGCTGTTTCTTTTCTGAGCTCAGGGTCCCCAACATGTTCAAAAGAGTCCGGTTAAACCGTTCAGGCTGAGCATCCCCTTGTGGGTGGTAGGGAGTAGTCCTAGTCTTTTGGATGCCTAACAAGTCTAGCAACTTCTTAATCAGCCGGCTTTCAAAGTCTCTTCCCTGATCTGAATGGAGGCGTTGCGGTAAACCATAGTGCACAAAGAACTTTTCCACTAATACTTTGGCCACAGTTGTGGCTTTCTGGTCTTTTGTTGGAAACGCCTGGGCGTATCTGGTGAAATGATCTGTTACCACAAGGACATTCCCTTGACCACTCAAGTCAGGCTCCAGGCAAAGGAAATCAATGCACACCAGTTCCATAGGCCCCTGACTTTGCAGATGGCCCATTGGGGCTGCTTGACATGGCAAAGTTTTCCTCTGGATGCAGCGAGCACAAGAACGACAGTATCCTTCAACTTCACCCCGCATACAGGGCCAGTAAAACCTGTCTCTCACAAGTTGGAAAGTCCTTTCAGGCCCCAGATGACCATGATTGTCATGGAGAGCAGCCAAGACTCCTTCCCTGAATTTAGCTGGTAGGAACAGTTGCCACTCCTCTTCCAGATCATCAGAGGGGCCCCTTCGGTAGACCACCCCTTGGCGTATCTGTAGCCGGTCCCATTCTTTATGCAACAATCGGGCTTCCCGAGGGGAGTCTGTTAGAAGCAGCTCAGGGCGCTGAGTCTCCATGGCCTTCAGCAAAAGTTTCCCCAAAGGGTCTTTTAACTGTTCCTTCCTCAAGTCCCCTTTTGATAGCCTAGGCAAACCTTCTTCTTCAACCTGGGTCACCCTGCAATAACACCTGGGTACTCCAACAGCTAAGACCCCAATCTCTTCGGCTCTTGCTCCTCCACTGGATCGAAATTCCGTTCCCTGACATACGGCGCGCACGAGGTCAAGTGGGCCCATTCTTCAGTAGGATCGTTGGGGGCATGAGACCTTCTGGAGAGGGCGTCTGCATCCCTATTCCCAACTCCTGGTCGGTATTTTAAACTGAACATAAAGCTAGAGAGAGCGGCTAACCACCTATGTCCTGTAGCGTCCAGTTTGGCAGTGGTCAGCAGGTAGGTAAGTGGATTATTATCCGTTTTGACTATGAATTCTGCTCCATATAAGTAATCTCTCAGTTTGTCTACTACAGCCCACTTCAAGGCCAGAAATTCGAGCTTGTGTGTGGGGTAATTCCTCTCGGAAGGTATCAGACTTCTGCTCACATAAGCAACGGGCCGCAGGTGACCATCATGCTCCTGGTACAACACCCCACCTAGCCCATCTCTGCTGGCATCGACATGTAGTTCGTAGGGTTTTGAGGGGTCTGCGTAGGCCAACACAGGGGCAGTGGTCAGGCTCTTCAACTGAATGAAGGCTTCCTCACATTTCGAGGTCCACTGATCCTGAATAGATTCCTTAGGCTTTCTAGGCCCCATGGCGGGTTTCACTGGTTTGACTAGTTCTGGAACATCATCTTCCCCTTCGGTTCTGAGTAATTCATTGAGGGGTCGGGCAATTTTGGCAAACCCTTCCACAAATCTCCTGTAATAGGAGCAGAAACCCAGGAATGATCGGAGCTCAGTCACATTTGTGGGCCTCGGCCAGGAAGTAACAGCATCCAGCTTCTCTGGGTCGGTGGACACTCCTTCTGCAGACACAATGTGACCCAGGTAATGGACCGAGGACTGGTAAAACTGGCACTTCTCCGGAGAAAGTTTCAGGCCTTCTTCATATAACCTCTTTAGGACCTTTTCCAACCTCTCTTCATGCTCTTCTAGGGTTCTGCCAAACACAATAATATTGTCCAAGTATACCAGTACCTCTATCAGGTTCATATCTCCAACAGTTCTCTCCATCAGTCTTTGGAAGGTGGCTGGGGGTCCTGACAACCCTTGAGGCATGTGGTTAAACTCAAAGAACCCCACGGGGGTGATGAAGGCTGTCTTCTCCCTATCCTCAGGGTTCATGGGGATCTGGTAGTATCCGCTCTTCAAGTCCATCACACTGAACCACTTGGCCCCTGACAAACTTTGTAAAGCGTCTTCAATCCGGGGGGTGGTATACTGGTCTGGAATAGTCCTTCTGTTCAGTGTTCGGTAGTCGATACAGAGCCTCAGGGACCCAGTTTTCTTCCGGACTACCACTATTGGAGAAGCGTACGGGCTCCTGGATTCTCGAATAATCCCTGTTCTCTTGAGTTCCCCCAACTGCTCCCGTAGATCTTCTAAGTCACCCAAGGGAACCCGTCGGACTCTCTCCCGAAAGGGTTTATCTTCATGTAGGCGGATATTATGGGTGGCACTCTTTGCACACCCCACATCGAATTCATCTTTAGAGAATATTTCTTTCCATCGAATCAGTTGGGCCCTGGCTCTCTTCTTCCATTCCGGTGGGAGGGCCGTATTTCCAGAGCAGAGCTCCTCTATGGTGATTTCGCCCCCGTCTTCCCTCTTCAAATCCGATGGGGCAACTGGGGTGGCCGGGGTCACCTGGCCCAACAGCACCCTGGCCGGCACCTTCACCGTAGTAGTAGCAGTATTTCTGACACTCACCAAAACCTTCCCATGACTTTTCTGTAATGCCTTCAATGGGATCACTTCGGGGATCACTTCTATCCCTTTCTGTGCCTCCGATGGGCCTGATTCAAGAACCATGAAAGGGCCTGGCTGCTTCCAAGTGAGCTTGACAGAAGCCCTCAAGCAGGTCACCTCTCCTGGCTGCAACACCTTCTCTGTTTTATCCAGCTTCCAGATCTTTCCAACTCCTTCAGCAGGGGCCTTCTGTTCCAGTCCTAGACATTGATAGGCCTGCCTTAACATGGGATGAACTTTCAGAGTTGGGGCATCCTGTCCCTGGACTAATTGTGTCAGCAATCGCCTGACTAGGTCAGTGTTGGTCCCTATAATGAGGGAACTCTTATTGGCCCCTGGTGGGCGAGGGCATACCACTGCTAAAGTATCGAAGGTTTCGGCTTTCCCGGCCAAGGAGGGGTCAAAAGTTAACTTGATTGGCAAATACCCGTCATAGGGAAAACTTTGTGTTCCAATACCCCATATCTCCAGGTCTTCCAGCCTCTGCAGGGGCAGATGTTTGAGGTGTCTATTGTAGAAATCCCTATACAGGAGAGTCACCTGGGCTCCTGTGTCCAGTAAAGCCTTTGTATAAATTCCTTCCACTTGGATTGAGACTACAGGGGAAGGCCCCACTAGCTTGACAGGAAATTCTTTTGGAGTAGCCCTTCTGCCGGGCTCAGCTACCTACACCCGTACTCCTTTCCTTTTTGAGTTTCTACTGGGCCTCATCTCCTCCTGGGCCTGATGTGCATTGATTTCCCGCCTCTTATCGGCCCAAGTCATGGAATGAGAGGCATTTAAAGAGGGCTTTACTCCCTGACTGTGGCTCTTGAATTTAAGGGATCTCTTGGAGTCCGTTAAAACTGTTGGGCGCCTGGTTGACTCCTTCACCGGAGCCCTCTGAAGTTTTTCCGCCGGCTTTCGGTGTTTGGAGGCAGCCTCCTCTGGACTGGGACATACTCCTCTGACATGCCCTACCCCGCCGCAATTGAAACAGGTTATCGGCCTCCTAGATTTCTGTTCTGGTTCAACACTGGAACTAGAGTGTTTAGCGGGCTTCTCTTCTGTGTTTCTATTGGATAGAGCAGATGCCTGACTGTTCAGGATGGATACCATTTCTATTAGCTGTGACACCTGAGTCTTTAAGAGCTCAACTTGTGAGTCGCCTTCTTCTGCACTTATCACTCTAACTCGGGCGGTGGTTTCCCGTTCTTGGCTCTTCCTTTTGTTATCCAACATGACCTCTTCTTCCCGGACCATCCTGATCAGATCAGGGTATACCAGAATGCCACCGTCCTGGCGAGTTCGCAACAGTATAGCAATAGGGTCTAGAGGTTGGGCTCCCCTCAGCACCTGTTGTGCTCGAGTCTCATCCACCTTCCGGGGATCCAACCCTTTTTTTAACAGAATCTGATGTATGATCCTATCCAGACGCCCGATGAATTCAGACAGTTTTTCTCCTTCCTTCTGGATGTATCAGGAATAACTCTACTTGATCTATAGTTTTTATGCTGGTGCCCTTGAAGTGATCTGGGACCCCCTACTTCCATTCACACAATGCGTAGGTGTGTTGATTGGTGGTATCTGTCCTCATGTCCATCACCCAAAGTTTCCTGTCCTTTGAGTATGTTCTCAGAACTGAGAGTAGTCTTTTCACTGTCCAGTTCTCTCCTTTGATTCCAATCACCAGACCATGGCCAATAAGGACATTTTCTTCTCTGCACCAACGGGCTGCAGCGGCAGGGTCCATTTCTGTGCGAACAGGGATTTTGTCACTGAGAGGGACTGTTGCAGGACTGTAGATATCCCGGACGAGCCCCCACGTGTAGCACCACCCCCGCAGGAGCTGCTGATTAGATTATTGGGTCTACGCCCTGCCTATCAACCCCTGAAATTGGCTCGAACCCTCCCTAGGCACAACTGACACAAAATGGGACTATAATACCAAATGGCTACAGGAGAACACAATTCAGGATATATCACCCCAATAAGTAATAATAACTTGTTACCTTTTTCCAACCGCAGTCCCTCTGGGTGACACAAGGTGCAACACACAGACTTTTGCTTAACCAAAGTAGCTTTACTAAAGAGGTAAAGTACAAGTTGACTCCAAAAGACATCACAAGAGTCAACTAAGAAAGATAAAGTTATTGACACAATAATAAACAATATGATTAAGATAGCTATTTTTGTATACTTATGCAACTAAAAGATAACTCATAGGCTTTCTTTTACCCAATTCAGGCTATACTTTACACATGTCTAGTCTCTTGTATCAGGTAGGCAGAACCTATTTGAATCCCACACGGGCGGCCGGATTTAAAGAAACTGCAGCTTCAGACATCCATGACGTGTTTCAGTTTCGCCGCTTTCAAATCAATTAACTGGCGCTGCAGCGAATTGGCTAGTGAAACAGCAATAATGAATTCGGCCGTCAGCGGTATTCACTTACGATCGCGGCTTCGCAAATTCGCAAACTTATGTCTTCGTGCTTATAGCAGTTTCACATAGCGATGTGGGCTAGTGGATTAGTGCACACATCATGTCTGTAATTCATCTCCCTCTGCTGTAGGTTCGAGGCTTACCATCTCCACCTAACTTTTTTATTTTCTTTTTTTGTTTATATTTCAAAAATGTTACGGATTACATCATATATATTGCTAAATAATGTTACACTCAGAAGCGCTTGCAAACTTACAGCATTTTAAGTGGTTTTATGATCTTGTCTGTGTGTCGAATCGATCTTATGATTGAAAGTAGCAAAGGCAAGTGACCAAACCCCTACACTACTTCAGGTCAAGATGAAACCTCACAATTTTACCATGGTCTTCTTCCCAGATTCCATACAATGTTTAGTACTTTAGCTATATGTGCTTTTTAGCCTTAACACACTCCTTTTTTTCCACCAAACAGCTTTATTCTGCACAATAGCTAAGTGCTTTGCAACTTCACTGCAGTTAACAACGTCATGGGTTCAAATCCCAACAATCACTACACTTGGGATCTCTTTTCACTCTCATTTTTTTTAGAGTTTTTTTAAACTATCTTGAATTTGGGGGGGGGGGGGGGTGTCCTACCCAAATTTCAAGCACATTAATGGAACCAACACAATTTTGATTTTATGAGTGTCCTAGTTTTCTCGAGATGCAATTCTTTACATATTTACTATGGTTCTTACAATTTCTTGACCAATAAACATAGGTGTCTGATATTGGACTCTCTCCATATTTCAACAACACAGACCCTCATAGTCCAACACTACATTTGCCTCACACCTCAACACAACACTGTCACATCCCTACTCTACATTCCAACCCCTCACATCACCAGTACAAGCAGCATGCAAAGTGCAAAGCTCCGGCCTTGGCAGCTTAATGGGCCATACACTAAGAATTTTTCAAGACTTTTTCGCAGGCCCTTGCACTACATAGAAAATGTCAATCTGAAGGATAAAGTCTTCTCTAAATCTTACAGTGTGTATGGCCCTTTTGTCTGTAGGCACCCACACAAAACAAAAAACACATGTTCCATTCAAAAGTCTTTATTTATTCTAGAATGACAGCATAAGGAGGGATGCAGCAAGATAATATTGTCAGTCTCCAGTCCGTGTGCCTTTACAGCGCCAGCCCACGATCTTTGCTCCATGGCTACGGGATTCTGATGTCTTCCCCAACTTCATGCAGAGTTCAGAATCCATTCTGCACCTCTACCAGCTCATAGGGGACAGGCATGGCCAGGTTGCTGGTCAGCTTCCAAGCCACTTTGGAAGTTCCAGGGTGTTCATGTTGGTCATCGATGCTGCTTTTGGCCATGTGCCTTACCAAATATCCACTGACCACAAAAGAAGATGAGTGGAGTCCATCAAGGTGGGTTTCTACCAGCTACAACCGCAAGCAGTACCACTCCTGGAAAAATAAAACAAAGGATAAGACATTTCATTATGAAAATCACATCTTAATGCCTGTTTGCTTCATTCTGAACTTCATTTAATTTCGACATCACGAGTGAAATAACACATTTTCTGCCAACTTACACAAACCAGAAACCATTAATGCAAACATTTGAATACACACCTGTGACGCCAGACAGCCCATCACCACAGGCTTCTCATGGTACATGCCATGATTCCAAGATGTTCACGTTCTGGAAAATTAGAACACCATAAGATACCAAGAGGCCGTTCGTGTTATCAATAACTACACAGGTGGCATAGACACAACTAAACACCTGCCAGCTCTTCTCAGCCCTTTCCACTATTCACAATACCAACATGTTTATGGTTAGAGGTGCATGTTTTTGCTCAAGTAACACAATTTTACCAATGTTGACTACACTTTATCTACAATGGCAAGTGTCATTGGCAGATGATAATTACCCTCTGTCTCCCTGTGAGTGGCACCTCTGCTAACTAGCAAATTAATACACATGCCCTATCTTGACCGGTTACAGTACTTACATGTAAAGTGGCTAGCAACCAGGGTATTCCGGGTGGCAAAACCTGCAGCGGTGCTCCGCCGCCTGGGGGCCGCCGGCTGACGGACCTCTGGCTCCCTCTCCTTGTCATGGAACCATGAACCAGACGTACAACAACAGATAAGTGAAAATAAGAAAGCTTTATTGAAAAACAAGCTATAAAGCAAAAGTCCAAACGGATGGCGAAACCGATGCAGAGTCTTTGCAAAGCCAGGGGTGAGGAACCAGCAGGGTAGTCAGACGAAGCCAGGATCAGGAACCAGCAGGGTAATCAGACGAAGCCAGGATCAGGAACCAGCAGGGTAGTCAGACGAAGCCAGGAACAGGAACCAGAAGTAGCAGCAGTCTTAGTAGCATGTGAACACAGGAGGACCAAGCAGGGAACTGAAGCCACAGACCTCCTATATATATGAGCTAGGTATCCAGCTCCTCCCAGTGGGAAGGAGGAGCCGCAGGGTGGGAGGCTACAAGAAACCCAGAAACCAAGATGGCCGCCAGCACATGTCAAACGAAGGAGAACAGCAAGAAGGTAAGACCATGACAGTACCTCCCCCTCAAGGGCCCCTCCTCCGCGGAGTAAAGAACGGTTTCTGAGGGAAGCGTGCGTGGAAGGCTCGGAGCAAGGCAGGAGCATGGACATCTGCGGAGGGAACCCAGGAACGCTCCTCTGGACCATAACCACGCCAATGAACCAAAAACTGCACCCGACCGCGGACCAGGCGTGAGTCCAGGATATTGCTCACCTCATACTCCTCACGATTGCCCACTCGGACCGGACGAGGCCGAGGAACCGAGGAAGTGAAACGATTACACACCAGAGGCTTCAACAGGGAGACATGAAACACGTTGGAGATCCGCATGCCAGGAGGAAGCGCAAGGGCATAGGCTACCGGGTTTACCCTGCGAAGCACTCGGAAGGGACCAACAAAGCGAGGCGCCAGCTTGGGAGTGGGCACTCGAAGGTTGAGGTTGCGGGTGGACAACCATACACGGTCTCCGGCCTGGTAGGAAGGAGCAGGCGCTCGTCTGCGATCAGCCTGGAGTCTCTGGCGCTGCGCAGAGACCTCAAGGGACTTCTGGATCTGTACCCAAGAAGCACGTAGGACGGAAAGGTGATCCTCCACAGCCGGAATATCCTGGGGAGAGAATACCTCCGGTAACACGGCAGGTTGGAACCCATAGTTGGCCATGAAGGGAGACGTCCCAGAGGAAGAGTTCACCGCCGTGTTCCTGGCAAACTCAGCCCAAGGCAGGAGGTCAACCCAATTGTCTTGGTGATCGGAGACATAGCAACGAAGGAATTGCTCCAAGGCCTGATTGGAACGTTCTGCGGCCCCATTGGACTGAGGGTGGTAGGCCGAGGAGAAGGAGAGATGAATCCCCAACTGGGAGCAAAAGGCGCGCCAGAACCTGGACACAAACTGACTCCCCCGATCCGACACAATCTCCTTGGGCAAACCGTGCAACCGGAAGACCTCCCTGGCAAAAATCGTGGCCAACTCCTGTGCAGAGGGTAACTTCTTGAGAGGAACACAGTGACACATTTTGGAAAACCGATCCACAATCATGAGAATGACCGTATGGCCTCGGGATGCAGGGAGGTCCACAATGAAATCCATCCCCAGGTGTGACCATGGGCGCTCCCCGGTGGCTAAGGGTTGCAGAAGGCCCAACGGAAGGTGCCGAGGGGACTTACTCTGGGCACAAACGGAGCATGCCGCTACATATGCGGCGATGTCGGAACGTAGGGAAGGCCACCAGAACAGACGTGAAACAGCCCAGGACAGCTGATTCTTTCCAGGATGCCCCGCGGTCTTGGAGTTATGGTAGGTTCGCAACAACCGAGTGCGCAACTCCTCAGGCACAAAACATCTGCCGTTGGGTCTCCCAGCGGGAGCACCAGATTGAGCCGCCAAAATTTGCTCACCCAGGGGAGAGGTCAGGCTGGTGCGAATGGCAGCCAGGATCTGATTCGGAGGTATGACCGAAGTCGGAATCGACTCCTCCCTGGACAGGTCGGAGTACTGCCGTGATAAGGCATCAGCCCTGATGTTCTTGGAACCGGGTAGGTAGGAGACCACGTAATTAAAACGTGACAAGAACAGAGCCCATCTGGCCTGACGTGGTGTCAATCTCTTGGCCTCAGAGAGGTAGGTCAGATTCTTGTGGTCCGTCAGGATGAGGACCGGAACCACCGAACCCTCGAGCAAGTGCCTCCATTCTTTAAGAGCCTGCACGATGGCCAATAACTCCCTGTCACCAATCTGGTAGTTGCACTCCGCGGAAGACAGTTTCCGGGAGTAAAACCCACAAGGAAGCAGAGGACCCTCTGGTGTTCTACGCTGAGACAGAAGGGCGCCTACTCCCGTTTCAGACGCGTCCACCTCGAGGACAAAGGGCAACCCAGGGTTGGGATGCGACAGAATCGGAGCCGACACAAAGGCGGACTTTAGAGCCTCAAAAGCTCGGATGGCCTCGGGCGGCCAGACCTGGGAATTACTGCCCTTCCTGGTCAGATCCGTGAGAGGCTTGGCTAGCATGGAAAAGTCCCTGATGAACTTCCGATAATAATTGGCGAAGCCCAAAAAGCGCTGCAGGGAGCAAAGACCACTGGGCTGGGGCCACTGTAAGACAGCCGAAACCTTCTCAGGATCCATGGAGAACCCCTCAGCGGAAATGATGTAACCTAAGAAGGTTACCTGGGATCGGTGAAATTCGCATTTCTCAAGCTTACCGAACAGCTTGTTCTCTCGTAACCGTTGCAACACTCGTTTGACATCCAGAATGTGGGTCTCCATGGACTCAGAATATACCAAGATGTCATCCAGGTAGACCACCACACACTGCTGCAACAGGTCACGGAAAACATCGTTGATGAATTCCTGAAAGACTGCGGGCGCATTGCACAGCCCAAAGGGCATAACCAAGGATTCATAATGACCGGTCCTGGTGTTAAACGCGGTCTTCCACTCATCGCCCGCCTTGATCCTTACGAGGTTATATGCCGCCCTCAGGTCGAGTTTGGTAAAGACCGTGGCCCCTTTAAGGTGATCGAACAGCTCGGAAATCAAGGGTATCGGGTAAGCGTTCTTGATCGTGATGCGATTGAGACCCCTGTAATCGATGCAAGGCCTCAACTCACCGCCCTTCTTTTTCACAAAGAAAAATCCAGCCCCTGCCGGGGACGAGGATTTGCGAATGTGTCCACGTGAAAGCGCCTCCCTCACGTACTCCTCCATGGCCTCATTCTCCTCTACCGACAGTGGATAGACTTTGCCACGAGGAGGAACGGCACCAGATTGTAACTCGATGGCACAATCGTATGGGCGGTGCGGAGGTAGGGCAACCGCGCGCACCTTATCGAATACATCCCGGTACTCCTCATATTCAGGGGGCAACAGAGAGTCCGAGGAAGTACACAGCAACTTGACAGGCCCATGGATGCAACTAGCCCCACACTGCGGTGACCACGAGAGGATCTCGGCCGATCTCCAATCGAAAATCGGATTATGCTTCTGGAGCCAGGGGTACCCCAAGACCACCGAGTAGTGTGGAGACGAAATAACCTGGAAGCAGACCGACTCTCTGTGGACGGCACCAATGGCTAACCCCACTGGAAGGGTCTCATGAGTCACGTGTGGCGGCAGAAGGGGTCTGCCGTCTATCGCCTCAAGAGCCAGAGGAGAACCTCGAGCCTGCAGAGGAATGGAATTGGCGGCAGCGAACACACTATCAATGAACAAAGCTGCATGGGTTCACCCCCAGACAAGTCATCCCCAGGAGGCGTGGGAGGAGAGGGAGGCACGGGTGGGACCACAAAGGTAGGCGCCAATCTGTTAGGAGGCCTCCGCAGACTCTCCTTAAAGGAAGGTCTCTCCCTGAGTCTGGTGTCAATCAAAATCAGGAAAGAAATAAGAGACTCGAGCTCCACTGGTAGGTCCTTGGCTGCAACCTCATCCTTCAAGGCATCCGAGAGACCATGAGAGAAAGCAGCGACCAGAGCCTCATTATTCCAGCCCACCTCTGCTGCCAGGGTACGAAACTCAATGGCGTATTCAGCTACGGATCGTGAACCCTGTCTGATGGACATAAGGAGCTTCGCAGCAGAGGCAGCACGAGCCGGCACATCAAATACCTTCCGAAGAGAAGCAACAAAACCGGAAAACTCGGCAACCACCGGATTGTTGTTCTCCCATAAAGGGCTGGCCCAGGCCAAGGCCTTGTCCGAGAGCAGTGAGATTAAGAAGCCCACCTTTGATCTCTCAGTAGGAAAGGCATGTGGCAGCAACTCAAAATAAATGCCCACCTGGTTAAGGAAACCTCGGCACTGAGTTGGCTCTCCCCCAAAGCGCTGTGGAAGGGGGGCAGAACCGGACATACCCCGAAACACCGCAGGCGCAACAACAGGTGTCGGGGTAGACTCTGGCGCAACAACCGGAGCGGCAGTAGGAGCGGACCCAGGAGCGACAACCGACCCATCGGCAACGGGAGCGAAATGAACCGTGCGTTCAAGCAGGGTTTGCAACGCCACGGCGAACTGACCCAACAGGTGATCCTGCTGATCAAGTCTGGCAATCAGCGTGGGTAGTGAGGATGGCCCTGCACCGTCAGAATTCGTGGCCTGGGGTACCGTGCGTTCAAGCAGGGTTTGCAACACCACGGCGAACCGACCCAACAGGTGATCCTGCTGATCAAGTCTGGCAACCAGCGTGGGTAGCGAGGATGGCCCTGTACCGTCAGAATTCATGGCTTGGTCCTAATGTCACGGAACCATGAACCAGACGTACAACAACAGATAAGTGAAAATAAGAAAGCTTTATTGAAAAACAAGCTATAAAGCAAAAGTCCAAACGGATGGCGAAACCGATGCAGAGTCTTTGCGAAGCCAGGGGTGAGGAACCAGCAGGGTAGTCAGACGAAGCCAGGATCAGGAACCAGCAGGGTAGTCAGACGAAGCCAGGATCAGGAACCAGCAGGGTAGTCAGACGAAGCCAGGAACAGGAACCAGAAGTAGCAGCAGTCTTAGTAGCATGTGAACACAGGAGGACCAAGCAGGGAACTGAAGCCACAGACCTCCTATATATATGAGCTAGGTATCCAGCTCCTCCCAGTGGGAAGGAGGAGCCGCAGGGTGGGAGGCTACAAGAAACCCAGAAACCAAGATGGCCGCCAGCACATGTCAAACGAAGGAGAACAGCAAGAAGGTAAGACCATGACACTCCTCCGTCAGCTCCCAAGATTCATCCCGGGCAACGCACATGTTGTGCAACACGCAGCACGCCAGGATGATCTTGGAAGCCTTTGTAGGAGAGTACAGGAGTTCACCCCCAGGCCGGGCCAAGCAGAGAAACCGGGATTTGAGAAGACCTATGGTCAACTCGATGATACTCCGGCTTCTCCGCAAGGCCCTGTTGTAATTCATTTCTGCTGGGGCCTGGGGGTACCTGATTGGTGCCATCAGCCACGTCAGCTGCGGGTAACCAGCATCCCCTGAAAAAAATGAAAAATATACATTAGTTCTTCATATCATGTGACTTTAGATGACTCCTCAAAATGGGAGACAATTATGCATTTTACTAAACAACCTGCTCGTCTGTTTGCAAAAACTCATATGAAACATCTCAACTCTGTCTAACTGCCTAAATCACTAATACAAATGGGAAAAAGGACACACAAAGTGGTGTGTTTCTCTTGCAAGTTCCAACTTGGCCCCTATTTTGTTCCTATTACATTAGCCTAGGCCTTACTTCTGGAATATATCTGCAACTAGAGTGAGGAAACCAATATTGACTCACTTATGCAAAGTACTTTGGGGATATGGCAATACCATTGGAATCATTTGTAGGTTTTGTTTGGGTGGCTAGAGGACACCATTTACACATTGGTTAACCACCTTCATTTGACTCAAAGACAACTTTGGAAATCTTTCTTTTGTGAGCTGCTAAGCTGCTGATTTGGTTGTGTGTGGACAGCCTGCCCTGGTTGTGTGTGAACAGCCTGCCAACTCCTAACACATCCATTTTAGGTAGGCTTTGCTTAAATCAGGGTGTACACCGATGTAGCTTCTTCCTATGTCTATGTAATCTTACAGTTTATGTTGTTAAGACAAAATACTTTACCAATAAGCCACCCTTGGGGCATTTGGCCACTTTCAAACGCCTCGTACAGAGTACTGGTTCGTAACATACTGGAATCATGGCAGGACCCTGGGTGACCAGTGTTGACACTCATGATGCGCTGTTTGGCGTCACAAACTAATTGGACGTTCAGGGAGTGGTACTGCTTGCGGTTGCGGTACTCCACTTCGTGGCTCCTTGGTGGCCTAATGGCTATGTGGGTGCCATCGATTGCCCCTAGTATTTGCGGCATGTGTGCCCGCAGGTAGAAACCCAACTTGACTTCATTCCACTCATTTTCATTCTGTGGCCAGTGGATAAAATTGGGCACTATATCGACTATGGCATTAATGACCAACATGAACACCCTTGAAACTGTGGGCTGGCTAATGCCCATGATACTTCCCGAAGTGGCTTGGAAGCTGCCACGCCCTAAAATATACAAAGTGGCCAGCAATCTGGCCATGCCGGGCACTGCATGGCCGCGCTGTGTGTCCGGTTCAATTTTGTCTGCTATGAGCTGGTAGAGGTGGAGAATAGTTCCTCGTTCGAGCCAGAACTTCCTCCTGACATCAGAATCCCGCAGCTTGTCCAAATAGATCCTTGGAGCAAAAATGTGTGGCTGGCGAGGTAAGGGCACACGGACTGGAGGTGCTGCTGGAGGTGCTGCTGCTGCTGCTTCCCCACCTTCTGATGCCTCCTGTGCTAGGGCCTCCTCAAACAAGGCACCGATGAATGCCAACATTGCACCATCTAATGCGTCTGGGATATCGTCCTCCATTTTGAACGCGCAAATTCGCGAATGCGCAGATATATATAGAAACGGCCACTAATTATCACACCTGTGAGCCAGCTATAAAAGGAGCACATGGCCAATATGGCTGCTGGATGTTATAGATCGATGTTTCTTATGTGCTAGCATGACCCTGTGACCCACAACGTACATTATCTTGAGGTAAGACAATTGTATCTTTCTCTCCCAAAAAAAACAACAAATTCTCTCTCTCTCTCTCTCTCTCTCTATATATATATATATATATATATATATATCTAGATCTGTCTGTTTGTGTGTTCTTGCTCACCGTTATTGTTTACTGAAGGAGAGAATTTGTACTTATCTTGGGTGTGCTTAAGTTGTCTATGGTGAATCCCCTCCAACCCACAATAGCTTGTGAACCCCTCAAGTGTCTTTTAATCATTGGCAGTTGGCCCCATGTGCATGTGGTTTTGACATGTGTTTTCTCATGTTTGTTAAAGGTGTGCAGTCTAGATTTGGCATCTAAACCTGCCCCCTTACCTTCCCAGCTTCCAAAGACACCATTTTTGCTTTCCTGATAACTGTAATTTATTATGTGCACGTATGTAGGTCATGTGATTTCTCATGTATGTTTAATGTTTGCAGCCTCCTTTGGCCTATAAAAGATTACACCACCACCACAACCAAGTCTGTTTGTGCCATTAGGTAAGTGTTTGGAGGGCCTCGTGTGATTTGTGCCCATATGCGTTTTCTTATGTGTTTTTTTCAATTTCTTTGCAGCCTCTTCTGCTCTTGGACTACCACCACCACCACAACCAAGTCTGTTTGTGCCATTAGGTAAGTGTTTGGAGGGCCTCGTGTGATTTGTGCCCATATGCGTTTTCTTATGTGTTTTTTTCAATTTCTTTGCAGCCTCTTCTGCTCTTGGACTACCACCACCACCACAACCAAGTCTGTTTGTGCCATTAGGTAAGTGTTTGGAGGGCCTCGTGTGATTTGTGCCCATATGCGTTTTCTTATGTGTTTTTTTCAATTTCTTTGCAGCCTCTTCTGCTCTTGGACCACCACCACCACAACCAAGTTTGTTTGTGCCATTAGGTAAGTGTTTGGAGGGCCTCGTGTGATTTGTGCCCATATGCGTTTTCTTATGTGTTTTTTTCAATTTCTTTGCAGCCTCTTCTGCTCTTGGACTACCACCACCACCACAACCAAGTCTGTTTGTGCCATTAGGTAAGTGTTTGGAGGGCCTCGTGTGATTTGTGCCCATATGCGTTTTCTTATGTGTTTTTTTCAATTTCTTTGCAGCCTCTTCTGCTCTTGGACCACCACCACCACAACCAAGTCTGTTTGTGCCATTAGGTAAGTGTTTGGAGGGCCTCGTGTGATTTGTGCCCATATGCGTTTTCTTATGTGTTTTTTTCAATTTCTTTGCAGCCTCTTCTGCTCTTGGACTACCACCACCACCACAACCAAGTCTGTTTGTGCCATTAGGTAAGTGTTTGGAGGGCCTCGTGTGATTTGTGCCCATATGCGTTTTCTTATGTGTTTTTTTCAATTTCTTTGCAGCCTCTTCTGCTCTTGGACCACCACCACCAACACCACAACCAAGTCTGTTTGTGCCATTAGGTAAGTGTTTGGAGGGCCTCGTGTGATTTGTGCCCATATGCGTTTTCTTATGTGTTTTTTTCAATTTCTTTGCAGCCTCTTCTGCTCTTGGACCACCACCACCACCACCACAACCAAGTTTGTTTGTGCCATTAGGTAAGTGTTTGGAGGGCCTCGTGTGATTTGTGCCCATATGCGTTTTCTTATGTGTTTTTTTCAATTTCTTTGCAGCCTCTTCTGCTCTTGGACCACCACCACCACCACAACCAAGTCTGTTTGTGCCATTAGGTAAGTGTTTGGAGGGCCTCGTGTGATTTGTGCCCATATGCGTTTTCTTATGTGTTTTTTTCAATTTCTTTGCAGCCTCTTCTGCTCTTGGACCACCACCACCACCACCACAACCAAGTTTGTTTGTGCCATTAGGTAAGTGTTTGGAGGGCCTCGTGTGATTTGTGCCCATATGCGTTTTCTTATGTGTTTTTTTCAATTTCTTTGCAGCCTCTTCTGCTCTTGGACCACTACCACCAACACCACCCCCACCACCAAGTCTGTTTGTGCCATTAGGTAAGTGTGTTCTGTAACTGTTCACTAATTATACTGTATATGAAGAGCAATCTGCAAATCATGTTTTTTTCTGTTTTCTCTTTTGTCATTTCAGATTTAGGCATTTGGGGCTATTTGCTGCTGCTGGACAGCCAGATTCTCTGCCCACCTCGTGCTCCCATGGCCCCACCCACTGGAAGGCTGAGGAGAAGGGGCAGGGTGGCCAGGGGGGGCAGGGTGGCCAGGGTGGCCATGGGGGGCAGGGTGGCCAGGGGGGGCAGGGTGGGCAGATCGTCTGGCTCTGGTGTGAGGGAGGCTCCAGCTGTATCCATGAGGGAGTCCACCATCCCCATCCCGGAGGAGGAAGCCGGGGGAGGTGGTAACACACCAAGTGGACAAGCTGGCTCTTCTGACAGTAGCCCGAGTCAGCTTGTCCACATTATCCCGGCTTCCCCGTTTCTCCCACAATCAGTGCTGTGTCCTGGTCCAGGCCTATATGGCCAGATATCAGGCGATACATGGGACCAGGGCCGCGGTTAGCTCTGTAACCGAGAAGCGCAGATTGTGGGATGAAATCCGGGATGCTGTAAATGCACTGGGTGAAGCACCTCGCCACCGTGACAGTGTGGGGAAGAAGGTCACCGACATCTGTGCGTCCGTTCGGAAGAAGCTAATTGCATGGGCTGCGGAGGGTCTTTATGACCGACAAGGTCGGCTGGATGAACGTGCACGAAGTTCTCTCTGGGATTATCAATTACCTTTCTTGCAGATCATAGGACCCGATACCATCTTTCCCAGAGAGGACTTAGATTCGGATGCTTTGCACCGAGGTAGGATATTATCTTGGATGTCAATTGTGTGAGTTGTTTTGAAAAGATGAACTACTATCCTATGTGTGACATGAATAGAATTTGATACTTGCCCTTCCAATTGTCCTTTTTTTGTTTTCCCCAACCTGCAATTTGTTCATCTGTAGCACGGATCTCAGCCCTTCCACAGCCCATGCAGCTTGGCGACCCAGACGGACTCACGGGTGTTGACATCAGTGCTGACCCTCCTCCTGGTAGGTCCCTCATCATACTGTGCCAAACAATGTAGATGTATATTTTATTCTTTCCAAGATAGCTCATATTGCTATGTCCTTTACAGAAGATCCGCAGCAGGGAACACACCCAGTGCAGCAAGGCCTGGAGGAAGGTGTTGGTATGTCTAGCAAATTAATTTTTTTTTGGAATCTTATTAACCCCGTTAACACACATGTTTTTTCTTTTGAAAGAGTGTTGCCTTTTAGATGTTTACCCTGCAAAACACCGTTGACAGCATTAACGGGTGCCGTCATTAGTATTCAGACCAAGTCTTCTTAACCTTTTGTGAGGGTTTAGCAAGTGTCCTATGAGGCCAGGAAAGCACTTTTGAATGTTTGGCCTCAATGCTTCATTCCTGAAGCTAGGAGGGCAATCTGGCCATAATCATTACTGCCTAAGGTTATGTACTAAACATGTTTTTTTTTTTTTTTTTTCCAAGAACATCAGGCCCCTTTTGATGTAGCAGCTGGAGTTGGATTAGGAGCTGGCAACGATTCTGCATCCAGTGCTGTGGTATGTGATATAAGGGAACAAGGTGCACATGTAACATTTCAATGGTAGTAATGATTTTGGGCTTGATGTGGCTTACATTGTGTGTGTTAAATTAGTGCTATGACATTCTGACGATGCACCAGCACAACAAGAGTTCGATCTTGAACATCAGGGAATTATGTTATAATTTGTTGTGCCACTAATGTTCCAAAAACATCCAGGACCTTTAAAGTCCGGCCAGTCTTTGATTTTCCAGGTCCAAATTCATGTGTATCATTTTGTTGGGTTGTCCTGTAGCCGATTGATGGCGAGATTTTAGACAACATACGTAGATGTAGAAAGTCATTGGTGTAGTAACAGATTTACCAAAAGCATAAACAACCTACCACACCAGGGTTAATTGGGAACACCTTCGTGTCGAAACTTTTTTGCCTTTGTCATATTAGTCCTACCAATATAATATGTACCCATTATCAGAAGTGTTGCTAGCTTGGATAATATTACAATGAACAAGTACTTATTAGAAGCACATAAAACTTTTCTACGTTCTGCTTGGGGTGTTAAGTTGTCAAACTAATCTGAACTATTTAGTCATGATGTTTGATAATGATTTGGTCTATTTCTTCTGCTTTCAGGTAGCCTTCGATGCAGAGGGATTGTCACCTACCTAACCTCGTCCATCTATGCTGGATGTAGCCGAGAGGCTGCTTGATGAGTATCGGATCCAAAATGAGTTAAGGAGGCGTACTCAGCAATCTATTGAGGTAGTACGTCTGCTCGGGCTCATACAGGAATCTGTAGCAACAATGGTACAGGTTCAACAGGATATGCGTAACAGCTTGGTAAGTTTAGCAGACCAGCATCAACGGGATCGGCAAAGTGTTGACACTCAGGTGCTGGTCACACGCCAATGCCTGTTTGGATCTGAAGATGCCCCATTGGCAGAGCCCTCCCAAACATCTCACTCACCTGCCACTGCAGGTTGTGGTAGTGGGAGGGTAATGCCAGTGTTGGCCACTTGTCAGGCAGCTGGGGATGGGACAATTCCTCCTGTAGCCACTCCTAGCACTTCACACTCCGTTCGGACTCCCACACCCCTCAATGAGCAATCCTCCTGCACAACCTCATTGCGCACTGGTTCCACAATGCCCCTTCCATTTGACTACACTCCCTACACACCTTTAGAATTTCACTCCTACCCAGGCCATCACCCTTAGTCAACAGCCCCACATGCCATTTCCCCCCGCACCGTGGACCACAACAACCAATCAACCACCACTCCCCACAAATCTTCACAACCCTTGCACCACCAGCAGCATCAAATAGCCTCGGGGCAGCAGTTAACAAATTTACTGGTAATGGCACACGTTCCCCAAATTCTTAGGCTGAGCACAAAGCAGATTGGACTATTGGCACAAGATCTTATGTCTGGGACATTTCCAGGGTTCACCACCCTGCATCAGCAGCAGCCTCATGCACAAGATCTGATCATAATGGGCCACTATACCACAACTCTAAGGCTGACCCAAGAGCAGATGGGACTATTGGCCCAACATTTGATGGCAGGAACCTTTCCAGTGTTCACCACACTGCATCAGTCACCACCACCACCACCAACTTAATTTGATTTTTTTTTATTTATTTGTGTTAGTTTTGTTAATGATTGTTACATTGGCCAATTTGTGGGGCCATTTTTTGGTTTAATTTGAGGGTGGCCAAGTAAGGGCCCTGGTTAATGTAGGCATTTATACACACGTGCTTCTCTATCTCCAAACATATGATTTCATTTAAATTTGGAAAACTCAATGTTCACATAATGACCCAAGAAAAGGTCTCCCTTCAAATGTAGCTTCAAAACAAGTCTCAAGGATAACATAAACCAAAGCCAACATGCTAACAATTACAGACCACACCACTCGACTAAACAAATACAACACAAAAGACATTCAATGTGTACACCAAAAAGAAAACTTTGGTAATAAAAGATAAACTCTTTTTAATAACACATGTAGGTGTCTACCAACTGTAGCATCAAAGAAATATATTTTTAAAATATATAATATAATGAACAAAATTTCAAATGTAACATTTGTGTTGCAACGTGCAACATACAATTTTTTTCTTTTTCTTTTTATTAAAAAAATATTTTTTTTTTTCCAAAATTATGTTTTGTTTTTTTTTTTTTTTTTTTAGTAAACATTTTTTTTTTTTCCCAAAAAAAGGGTTTTTTTAGTAAACATTTTTTTATATTTTTTTTCCCCAAAAAAGGGTTTTTTGTAACCATTTTTTTATATTTTTTTTCCCCAAAAAAGGTTTTTTTTGTAAACATTTTTTTATATTTTTTTTCCCCCAAAAAAAGGGTTTTTTTTGTAAAATTTTTTTATATTTTTTTCCCCAAAAAATGTTTTTTTTTGTAACCATTTTTTTATATTTTTTTCCCCAAAAAAGGGGTTTTTTTAAACATTTTTTTATATTTTTTTTTCCCCAAAAAAGGGTTTTTTTGTAAACATTTTTTTATATTTTTTTTCCCAAAAAAGGGTTTTTTTTGTAAACATTTTTTTATATTTTCTTTCCCCAAAAAAAGGGTTTTTTTTTGTAAACATTTTTTTTCCCCAAAAAAGGGTTTTTTTTGTAAACATTTTTTTATATTTTTTTTCCCCAAAAAAGGTTTTTTTTGTAACCATTTTTTTATATTTTTTTCCCCAAAAAAGGGTTTTTTTTGTAACCATTTTTTTATATTTTTTTTCCCCAAAAAAGGGTTTTTTTTGTAACCATTTTTTATATTTTTTTTTCCCCAAAAAAGGGTTTTTTTTGTAAACATTTTTTTATATTTTTTTTCCCCAAAAAAGGGTTTTTTTGTAAACATTCTTTTATATTTTTTTCCCCAAAAAAGGGTTTTTTTTGTAAACATTTTTTTATATTTTTTTTTCAAAATTTTTTTTTTTTTTTAACTAAACATTTTTTTAAATTTTTGTAGAAAATATTTTTTTTTTTTTATTTTTTTCCTTTTTTTTGGTAAGAACGAGTCAAAGGTGTGACATTACGCACAAATGGCTCCTTAGGGTCCGGATCCACCCCACACAGCTGCTCCAATAACATAATTCGTTCTCCGCACCACTTTAAATACTCCAGCATTACCTCGCTGGTGAGGTGGGTGTGCCCTGGGTAGAAAAAGACATGCAAAATGATCCTAACAAGGATTGTAATTAATGTGCCTCAACAAATATGCTTAGGAGTCTATTGGTTGGCTTTTATGAACACTCTGAAGCAAATATGCTAAATTGCTGTTGTAAACCTTGAACTCAAACTTTCAATTGTTCAAAAGGTTACATAAGATGGCTTGGAATGTTAGTAGCAGTTCCACCAAAGCTAAGTAAAAGGCTTTTCTGCATGTAAACACAAGCAATCATTTTGAAGAATGTAAGGTGTTTTGGGTTCAATTGGTCAACACGATACATGTGCACACATTTATCTCTATCACCATTGGAATCTGTGGAGCGTTCTCTCTCCCTCTTACTGTCTATAGATTGAACCTGACACATAGTAGAGACTCACCCTTTGGAATTTTGAGGGACAGTTCTGGACGGAGCAGATGTGTCTGCTCCCCTGATCTCATTTCCGCCATCCCAGCTGTGTTAAGAGAGAAGAAAAAGTTTCTCAATGTTAAATATTTATTCCAAATTCATAATTCGGCACTTATTGGAATTATATTATATTCACAGCAAGCTTGCAAAATATATGTGATTTTATGATTAATCATAGTATATGTGTGAATGACCTTGATCCAGTGATTAACAATGGAGTTCTTCATCTGAGCTGAGACAGTAAAATGTCAGATAATTCTGGAGTATGTAGCTAGTTGGAAGATGACATATAAGGTATCTGTGGTATAGTATGTCATGGGAAGTCTAGAATAGGATCCATGTGTAATACTAGGAATGGCATATATTAGTTTAAATAATGTTAGTTAAGGACTAAAGTAATCTCAGTCATAATTAATCGTATTTGTATGTATTTACTTAAAGTTATACAAGTCGTATAAGTTGGTTATATATGTTACTTATTGTGTAAGATAAATGATGGTTATTTAACATGACATCAGCCACATTAGACTTACAAGAATAGAGTGTTACATGTGGGCTTGTCAATCAAAGTAGTTCAAGACTAATCAGCTTTTTGGTCATATACATATTAGGAATTATGACTTTATGGGCTTAGTACCTCCTCTTGTATAGAATACTGACGTTAGCAGAAGTTATGATGCCATACAAGGCTTGGAGTATTGGAAGTTCATGACGTCTACATGTAAGATAAATTGTCAGGCGATTCGGACACTCGAGACACAGACTAGAGCACACAGACACTCAGACCAAGGAAGATCACACACATCACTTCTGCTCTACACAAATCTATTCATAGACTCTTTTTTTTTACAACCTAAGCAGGTGTTTTGCTCTCTGAAACCTAGCAACGTCATTTCCTGCTTCAAAACTAGACATTTGACACGGAAGAAGGACACACAGTGGAACACACAAGGCTATATTGCCATGAATTCACGCTGAACACATCTTTTCCATGAATTATTGTTTTTGTTCTTCATATTTTTACCTACACTGAACTGAACTGAACTGTCATACCTTTTACATTGTATTGTTGATGCCAAATGTGTTTGAATAAAATCACACTTTGTTTTTAAAGTCAGTCTGGCTATCAATGCTAATCAAATCGAAACGCCTTAAGAGATTAAATATAGAGAAATATTCTATATTTTACACTCAACAAATGGACTCACGCTAACTGTAGGTTACGCAGTCATGAAAACGCTCTAACACCCACTCCTTACCCCTCCACACTTCCCTGAAAGTTTTATTTAGACATTGATACGGTGGTGATGCAGATTTGTACAGTGCAAGCGTCATTCTTCTGGGTGAAGCTTGTAGCGTTAAGGATACGTACTCCCGGCTTTTGTGCTGATTGTGTTTCTCTGATGTTTTTTGTGCCTCAGCCCTGCCTGTTCTAAGTGTTGGAAACATATCATTTTTGGAGGGCTGCGGAAAACTAATCAGGTTAGACTTACCCTCTCTAGGTTTTTGGGGACGAGAGAAATCACAATCCTCCTTTTTACATGGCCCCTGTACACACCTCTAGGCACCTCCCTCCTGTTGGTTGACCCCACAGCAGGCAGCTTGCTATGGAGGCACATGAGATGAAGCCAAGCACCCTGTGCCTGTTCAGGCACTAGGCTGTGAGCCATCCTTGCCCCCCTCCCTTCCGATGGTCTCAATGATTAGGAGTGACAGCATCAGGAGGCAATATTGGCATGCTGTCACCTCAGTTAAGGAGGAGGGGGAGTCTGTTCCAGACAAGTATTTGTGCAAAATTTTAGACAGTAAGAAAATGGTCCCAGTAAGTCTTAGGGGGAATATGCACACCTATCACTTGGAATACTAATGCATAGAATGCATTCACATAAAGAACCTGCTGCCTTTAGAACAACTTGAAGCCTGATCGGGGACATACACAGTTAGCATTTCTCCACTTACTAAGTAGACACATTACTGCAAAAGCACACAACTTACCATCATCACGTTTTTTTTGGCCCCCCGAACAGGATGGGCTTGCTGGCTCGGGAGAAACTGCACAAAAAGAACACAAATTGTGAACTGGAATGTGGTACATTACCGGAGGAAGAGTATTTATGAAAGATTGATAAACACACATTTTCAGTGTTGACTAAATCAGGACATGAGTAAATTACAATGTCCCCAAAAAATTTACAAGTACAAAGCACACCATTTCCAATGTAGAGAAACTAACACCAATTTAGAATAGGGTGGCTTGAGAAAACTTAAAAAAAATAACATGTCCTGTAATGCTCCCCAAAACCACCTTTCAAACATGAAGGTTAAGCAAGAGTGTTTCATGACCAACCTTCCTGTCACATATAGCAAAACTACACTTGCTTTGACTCCAACTTAGATTATCCTAGATACACATCATCCTAGCACACACAATACATGTGATAATCTAATTTTAGGTACTTACAGACTAGTTCAGGGGAGCCACTAACATCATCTGCCTCCACCCCTGGAGTGGGGGAGGATGGGGGAGACCCTTCATGGGGGGATGGTGTCCCTTCATGGGGGGATGGTGTCGTATCTCCTAGAAACACAAAGACACTGATACAATCCTTGAACAAAAGCTATTTGATAAAGGCACACAGAAAGTAGTCGGGAAACATTGAAGGTAGTAGTTACAGTGGACTGGGTAAGCAGCGGCCTCTCTTCCCCAGTCCTCCACAACAAACATCCTCAATGTCAGCTGCTACATAACCCCAATGTCAAAATATATATATTACAGTCCTTATATTTCCCAGGACACATTGAACACACACCAGGTCCTCATCAGTCTCTGACCAATTGGCCTCTTCTTGGGCAACAGTGTCTTCCTGGCCCGGATCCAGGCGACTTGGCCCTGCCTGAGGCTCCTCTCTTGCTGAAGTTACATCAACCACAAAAGAAAACAAAACAAACAATCATTCCTCCAAGTTCGACCTAATACACAACACAACAGCACATCCACATTACTTACAGTGGGCCTGAGAAGTCTGAGGCTCAAGATCCTCATCACTGGTTTCTAAAAAAATTAAAAAAAAAAAAACATCAAAAATAATACATTATATATTATTTATGGACACAAATAGGCAGTAACCTCTCATCATGCTAGCACCATACTCAATGCCCCTACAATTCAGAACATAGAAGTGCACTTACACCAATGAGATGTATTGAGCATGTTTTAAAACAGGAGGGCACCATGCAAATTAAGCGGTCGCCTAAGGCCTCGCACCTACAGGGGCCTTGCGGCCAGTGGCGGAGCACCAACATTTTGAAGGGCGCAGTCAGGGAAATCGCCCAAGTAAAAGATTGCTTTCAATCCTCGGATCTAAAATTTGCAGCAGTGTGCTGCAGTCCCTTCACTGCGTCTGCCAGGTGTCTGTTGTCCGCTGACACTTACTCCTCCTTCTCTGACTGGGGATTGGCCGTCTGCACATGTTATCCTAAGATGTTTAGGAATCGGTAGGTGTGTACCTGCACCAGTAGGAAGTTACTGCCTGGTCAACTCACTCTGCTATCAACGGTTGCTGCTCTGGGAGGAGAGCTCCGCCCTGGATCCAGAACATACAGGTAACCAGGCCCAGACTTGATATTTTGCAGGCTGCTCATAGATTTGTGGTGTCTACTATGCAAAGGGGTGAGTAGCCCCAGGGAAGTTGGAAGAGTCCGAAAATGGTTGGTGGAGGAGGAGGAGAAGAAGGCCCTGGGTGGCTGGGGGACAAGGAGAGGGCCCCTGGGTGTTTTCTAGAGGAGGAAATACCCCCAATGACGCCAGAGTCAGTTGCCAGGGAAGAGAGTGGAGCTGAGCAAGTCCTGCATATCTGACATGAAAGCCAAACATGGTGGAGATGGAGCCCTCTGCCCTACACAATGACAGCACCCGAGGTGGAAGGTGAGGGGTAGCGGGTCTTTGACATTATAGAGCATATGTCCATTATTGTTAGTTTGGTTTGGAGTTGTCCTTTAGATGTTTAACTCTGTTGTTTTTGCCCCGAGCTGTGAGGGACTGAGGTATGACAGCCCACTATGCTGGGACTTATAGTGCCCTAGAATGTGGAGGACTGAGGAATCCTTAGTCCCTAACAGAGGGCACTACAAGTCTTAGCATAGCAGGCAGTAGTTCCTTAGTCCCCTACAGAGAGCAGTACAAGTCCAAGCAGGTAGCCTTCTGCGTTGGGACTTGTTGTGCCCTTGACTGTGGTGGACTGAGGAAGGGAAGTGTAAGAGGGTCTCTGTAAGCTCAGATGTATGGGGGAGCTTTGGTGACCACAGAGTTCCCTTTTACACCAGAGTCCCCAGCTTTCCCCCTCAAATAATGGTTCCCAGAACTCTCCTTACATCAGAGTCTTCACACTTCCCTCTTACAGTGTAGTAAGTCTGGAGACTCCGATGTAAAGGGGGCTCTGTGAAATGTGATTAGAGATTAGACATTTCTACAATGTACATTTTTCTACTTACGATCCACAATTTGTAGCAGCTCAAATGGCTCGCTGCCTCTGAAGGCATAGTTCAATGTGGCAGTCCTCCTCCTCCCCTTCTTCACCAAAAGTACAAGAGGGTGTCGCCCGTCCGCTTTTGCTAGAAGCAGAAGAGAAATAATAAACATAAAAAAAATCATGTACATAGTAGTATTAAAGGTTGTGAAGAGACACTTGATGGAGGTAGGAAAGGTAGGAGCGAGAGGGAGGGGAGGGGGGGGGTTGTTGGTATTTGTGTTGTTGCATACTTAAACACATGTCCACCTACCCACAAAATTGTAACCTATCTGGTCACATGTCATGTATATTTTTACTTACCGGAGATTTGCTCCACAGCCTTTTTCAGGAGCCTGGGTGAGCGCCTTTTGGCATCACTCCAGGCCCGCTGAAGATCCACCACAAGAGGCAGGAAGTTAAATCTCCGCAGCAGCCTCATCCGGAGACGACACATCATCTTGTACTTTTGGTGAAGATGCATGTTCACCTGATCATACCCCCAGAGGAGGAGGAGCTGTGGAAAGAGCAATGTATGTTTGAGTCCAAGTATGTCCAAAAAAGTACAGTCTTACACAAACATGCTAGGTCGTCTTTGAGATTTTGTAGAACAAAGAATCCCATTTCTGGTGATACATAGACATCGATGTCCAAATCTACCTCCATGACATAGGTTGCCCCAACTGGTGATTTCCTCTACATGATCTAGACATTTTGACAATTGTCCTTTCATTACACACCCAGGGCCGCCATCGGGGGGGACAGCCAATACACATGTAGGGGGCCTGAGTGCCTGTAGGGGCCCCGGACCCGCCATCCATGAAGTGTGCAGGAGACAGTAGCCAGTTGACACATAAGGCAGGAGAAGCGCCGAAGGATAAATGCATAGTAAGCACACTAAACTAGCTGGAAGGCCTGGGACTCAGGAGATGTTAGGAGGAAGGGACTTAAGAGCCTTTCAGCTACTCATTGGCTGAGGAGGTAACAGGAGGCAGGCTGATCCACTTCCTGCTGC